>NW_027310314.1:2500-17500 GCF_047496795.1 Chiloscyllium punctatum
TTTCTAGGAGGTCAGTTACTGAGTTACCAGCGACACTTAGAATTTTTTTCGGGTCGGTACAAATCAGTAACCACTGACACTTAGAATTTTTTCGGGTCGGTACAAATCAGTAACCACCGACACTTAGAATATTTTCGGGTTGGTATAAATCAGTAACCACTGACACTTAGAATTTTTTCGGGTCGGTACAAATCAGTAACCACTGACACTTAGAATATTTTCGGGTTGGTATAAATCAGTAACCACCGACACTTAGAATATTTTCGAGTTGGTATAAATCAGTAACCACCGACACTTAGAATATTTTCGAGTTGGTATAAATCAGTAACCACTGACACTTAGAATTTTTTCGAGTTGGTATAAATCAGTAACCACTGACACTTAGAATATTTTCGGGTTGGTATAAATCAGTAACCACCGACACTTAGAATATTTTCGGGTTGGTATAAATCAGTAACCACTGACACTTAGAATTTTTTCGGGTCGGTACAAATCAGTAACCACTGACACTTAGAATATTTTCGGGTTGGTATAAATCAGTAACCACCGACACTTAGAATATTTTCGAGTTGGTATAAATCAGTAACCACTGACACTTAGAATTTTTTCGAGTTGGTATAAATCAGTAACCACTGACACTTAGAATATTTTCGGGTTGGTATAAATCAGTAACCACCGACACTTAGAATATTTTCGAGTTGGTATAAATCAGTAACCACTGACACTTAGAATTTTTTCGAGTTGGTATAAATCAGTAACCACTGACACTTAGAATATTTTCGGGTCGGTACAAATCAGTAACCACTGACACTTAGAATATTTTCGGGTTGGTATAAATCAGTAACCACTGACACTTAGAATTTTTTCGAGTTGGTATAAATCAGTAACCACTGACACTTAGAATTTTTTCGGGTTGGTATAAATCAGTAACCACCGACACTTAGAATATTTTCGGGTTGGTATAAATCAGTAACCAAGCGCATTTTTGAATTGGTTACTGATTTCTCCGTTCGAGTTGCGGCTGCGGTTGGCTTCAAATAGTGGTGGGGGCTTAATTATCGCCGAGGGGAGCATGTCCCGGTGGTGTGGCCGAGGATGGAGTGCCTTTTGAAGGGGGTGTTTCTGAATTTGGACCCTTTTTGAGTTGCATGGCCGGATGGGTGTGGTTTTGAAGGGTGTGTCTGTCTGGAGTGGCACCGGCGTTGGTGTGAGGCTGAGGGTGGGCGTTCGGTTCCTGGTTAGGGATAGGGAAAGGGTGAGACTTAGCTTTAGTGCTCGTGCCCCCGATTTTGGTAATGTTTGACGTCAATTTTCCAAGGAGGCGAATGCAAGGCTTCAGAGGGACTTTGAGTGTTCGGGGGCGGGGTAGCTCAGCCGGATTTGCCCCGGCGGTTCTGCGGACGGTGTTGACTTCGAGGGCGGACCGGCCCCCGTGTTCAGTCCGAATATCGTGCATTGTTAACGGCGGGAAGTGTTCCAAAAGGGAATGGGATTGAATGTGACTGCTGAAGCCGACTTTGAGACCTGTAACGCGGGTAGCTCAGCCGGATTTGACCCGGCGGTTCTGGCGACGGTCTCGCCTTCGAGGGGGGAGCGCCCCGCGTGTTCAGGCCGAATTTTGTGCATTTCCATCGGCGGGAAGAGGTCCAAACGGGAATGGGATTGAATGTGACTGCTGAAGCCGACATTGAGACCTCTAACGCGGGTAGCTCGGCAGGATTTGACCCGGCGGTTCTGCCGAAGGTCTCACCTTCGAGGGGGGAGCGTCCCGCGTGTTCAGGCCGAATATCGTGCATTGTTAACGGCGGGAAGTGTTCCAAAAGGGAATGGGATTGAATGTGACTGCTGAAGCCGACATTGAGACCTCTAACGCGGGTAGCTCGGCCGGATTTGACCCGGCGGTTCTGGCGACGGTCTCGCCTTCGAGGGGGGAGCGTCCCGCGTGTTCAGGCCGAATTTTGTGCATTTCCATCGGCGGGAAGAGGTCCAAACGGGAATGGGATTGAATGTGACTGCTGAAGCCGACATTGAGACCTCTAACGCGGGTAGCTCGGCCGGATTTGACCCGGCGGTTCTGCCGAAGGTCTCACCTTCGAGGGGGGAGCGTCCCGCGTGTTCAGGCCGAATTTTGTGCATTTCCATCGGCGGGAAGAGGTCCAAACGGGAATGGGATTGAATGTGACTGCTGAAGCCGACATTGAGACCTCTAACGCGGGTAGCTCGGCCGGATTTGACCCGGCGGTTCTGCCGAAGGTCTCACCTTCGAGGGGGGAGCGCCCACCGTGTACAGGCCGATTTTCATGCATTTCCAACCGTGGGAAGGGGTCCGAAAGGGGATGGGGGTGAACGTGACTGCTCAACCCGACTTTGAGACCTGTAACGCGGGTAGCTCAGCCGGATTTGACCCGGCGGTTCTGGCGACGGTCTCGCCTTCGAGGGGGGAGCGTCCCGCGTGTTCAGGCCGAATTTTGTGCATTTCCATCGGCGGGAAGAGGTCCAAACGGGAATGGGATTGAATGTGACTGCTGAAGCCGACATTGAGACCTCTAACGCGGGTAGCTCGGCAGGATTTGACCCGGCGGTTCTGCCGAAGGTCTCACCTTCGAGGGGGGAGCGCCCACCGTGTACAGGCCGATTTTCATGCATTTCCAACCGTGGGAAGGGGGCCGAAAGGGGATGGGGGTGAATGTGACTGCTCAACCCGACTTTGAGGCATCTAACCCGGGTAGCTCAGCCGGGTTTGACCCGGCGGTTCTGCCGACGGCCTCGCCTTCGAGGGGGGAGCGTCCCCCGTGTACAGGCCGATTTTCATGCATTTCGAACCGTGGGAAGTGGCCCAAAAGGGGATGGGAGTGAATGTGACTGCTCAACCCGACTTTGGCGCTTCCGAGCCGGGTAGCTCAGCCGGGTTTGACCCGGCGGTTCTGCCGACGGTCTCGTCTTCGAGGCGGGTGCCTCCCCCGTGTACAGGCCGATTTTCATGCATTTCGTACCGTGGGAAGTGGTCCAAAAGGGAATGGGGGTGGACGTGACTGCTCATACCGACATCGAGACTTGTAAGCCGTGTAGCTCGGCCGGGTTTGATCCGGCGGGTCTGCCGACGGTCTCGTCTTCGAGAGGGGGGCCTCCCCCGTGTACAGGCCGATTTTCGTGCATTTCCAACGGTGGGAAGAGGTTCATAAGGGGATGGGGGTGAATGTGACTGCTCAACCCGACTCTGAGGCTTCTAACCCGGGTAGCTCGGCCGGGTTTGACCCGGCGGTTCTGCCGTCGGTCTCGCCTTCGAGAGGGGCGCCTCCCCCGTGTACAGGCCGATTTTCGTGCATTTCGAACCGTGGGAAGTGGTCCAAAAGGGGATGGGGGTGGACGTGACTGCTCAACCCGACTTTGAGGCTTCTAACCCGGGTAGCTCGGCCGGGTTTGACCCGTCGATTCTGCCGATGGTCTCGTTTTGGAGGGGGGAGCCTCCCCCGTGTTCAGTCCGATTTTCGTGCATTTCGAACCGTGGGAAGTGGCCCAAAAGGGGATGGGAGTGAATGTGACTGCTCATACCGACTTTGGCGCTTCCGAGCCTGGTAGCTCAGCCGGGTTTGATCCGGCGGTTCTGCCGACGGTCTCGTCTTCGAGGCGGCTCCCTCCCCCGTGTACAGGCCGATTTTCATGCATTTGCAACGGTGGGAAGTTGCCCAAAAGGGGATGGGAGTGAATGTGACTGCTCAACCCGACTTTGGCGCTTCCGAGCCTGGTAGCTCAGCCGGGTTTGAACCGGCGGTTCTGCCGACGGTCTCGTCTTCGAGGCGGCTCCCTCCCCCGTGTACAGGCCGATTTTCGTGCATTTCGAACCGTGGGAAGTGGTCCAAAAGGGAATGGGGGTGGACGTGACTGCTCAACCCGACTCTGAGGCTTCTAACCCGGGTAGCTCGGCCGGGTTTGATCCGGCGGTTCTGCCGACGGTCTCGTCTTCGAGGCCGGTGCCTCCCCCGTGTACAGGCCGATTTTCGTGCATTTCCAACGGTGGGAAGTGGTCCAAAAGGGAATGGGGGTGGACGTGTCTGCTCATACCGACTTTGAGACTTGTAAGCCGGGTAGCTCAGCCGGGTTTGTTCCGGCGGTTCTGCCGACGGTCTCGTCATCGAGGGGGGAGCCTCCCCCGTGTCCAGGCCGATTTTCATGCATTTCCAACCGTGGGAAGTGGTCCAAAAGGGAATGGGGGTGAATGTGACTGCTCATACCGACTTTGAGACTTTTAAGCCGGGTAGCTCAGCCGGGTTTGACCCGGCGGTTCTGCCGACGGTCTCGCCTTCGAGGGGGGAGCGTCCCCCGTGTTCAGGCCGAATTTTGTGCATTTCGAACCGTGGGAAGTTGCCCAAAAGTCGATGGGAGTGAATGTGACTGCTCAACCCGACTTTGAGACTTGTAAGCCGGGTAGCTCAGCCGGGTTTGACCCGGCGGTTCTGCCGACGGTCTCGTCTTCGAGGCGGGTGCCTCCCCCGTGTACAGGCCGATTTTCATGCATTTCGTACCGTGGGAAGCGGTCCAAAAGGGGATGGGAGTGAACGTGACTGCTCATACCGACTTTGGCGCTTCCGAGCCGGGTAGCTCAGCCGGGTTTGACCCGGCGGGTCTGCCGACGGTCTCGCCTTCGAGGGGGGAGCGTCCCCCGTGTTCAGGCCGAATCTTGTGCATTTCGAACCGTGGGAAGTTGCCCAAAAGTCGATGGGAGTGAATGTGACTGCTCAACCCGACTTTGAGACTTGTAAGCCGGGTAGCTCAGCCGGGTTTGACCCGGCGGTTCTGCCGACGGTCTCGTCTTCGAGGCCGGTGCCTCCCCCGTGCACAGGCCGATTTTCGTGCATTTCCAACGGTGGGAAGTGGTCCAAAAGGGAATGGGGGTGGACGTGTCTGCTCATACCGACTTTGAGACTTGTAAGCCGGGTAGCTCAGCCGGGTTTGTTCCGGCGGTTCTGCCGACGGTCTCGTCATCGAGGGGGGAGCCTCCCCCGTGTCCAGGCCGATTTTCATGCATTTCCAACCGTGGGAAGTGGTCCAAAAGGGAATGGGGGTGAATGTGACTGCTCATACCGACTTTGAGACTTTTAAGCCGGGTAGCTCGGCCGGGTTTGACCCGGCGGTTCTGCCGTCGGTCTCGCCTTCGAGGCGGGTGCCTCCCCCGTGTACAGGCCGATTTTCGTGCATTTCGAACCGTGGGAAGTGGTCTAAATGTCGATGGGAGTGAACGTGACTGCTCAACCCGACTTTGAGACTTGTAAGCCGGGTAGCTCAGCCAGGTTTGACCCGGCGGTTCTGCCGACGGTCTCGCCTTCGAGGGCGGACCCTCCCCCGTGTACAGGCCGGTTTTCGTGCATTTCGAACCGTGGGAAGTGATCCAAAAGGGAATGGGGGTGAACGTGACTGCCCAACCCGGCTTTGAGACTTGTAAGCCGGGTAGCTCAGCCGGGTTGGACCCGGCGGTTCTGCCGACGGTCTCGACTTCGAGGCGGGTGCCTCCCCCGTGTACAGGCCGATTTTCATGCATTTGCAACGGTGGGAAGTTGCCCAAAAGTCGATGGGAGTGAATGTGACTGCTCAACCCGACTTCGAGACTTGTAAGCCGGGTAGCTCAGCCGGGTTTGACCCGGCGGTTCTGCCGACGGTCTCGCCTTCGAGGGGGGAGCCTCCCCCGTGTACAGGCCGATTTTCGTGCATTTCCAACGGTGGGAACAGGTTCAAAAGGGGATGGGAGTGATTGTGACTGCTCAACCCGACTCTAGGGCTTCTAACCCGGGTAGCCCGGCCGGGTTTGACCCGGCGGTTCTGCCGACGGTCTCGTCTTCGAGGCGGGTGCCTCCCCCGTATACAGGCCGATTTTCGTGCATTTCGAACCGTGGGAAGTGGTCCAAAAGGGAATGGGGGTGGACGTGTCTGCTCATACCGACTTTGAGACTTGTAAGCCGGGTAGCTCAGCCGGGTTTGATCCGGCGGTTCTGCCGACGGTCTCGCCTTCGAGGGGGGAGCCTCCCCCGTGTTCAGTCCGATTTCCATGCATTTCCAACCGTGGGAAGTTGCCCAAAAGGGGATGGGAGTGAATGTGACTGCTCAACCCGACTTTGGCGCTTCCGAGCCGGGTAGCTCAGCCGGGTTTGACCCGGCGGTTCTGCCGACGGTCTCGTCTTCGAGGCGGGTGCCTCCCCCGTATACAGGCCGATTTTCATGCATTTCGAACCGTGGGAAGTGGTCCAAAAGGGAATGGGGGTGGACGTGTCTGCTCATACCGACTTTGAGACTTGTAAGCCGGGTAGCTCAGCCGGGTTTGATCCGGCGGTTCTGCCGACGGTCTCGCCTTCGAGGGGGGAGCCTCCCCCGTGTTCAGTCCGATTTCCGTGCATTTCCAACCGTGGGAAGTTGCCCAAAAGGGGATGGGAGTGAATGTGACTGCTCAACCCGACTTTGGCGCTTCCGAGCCGGGTAGCTCAGCCGGGTTTGACCCGGCGGTTCTGCCGACGGTCTCGTCTTCGAGGCGGGTGCCTCCCCCGTGTACAGGCCGATTTTCATGCATTTGGAACCGTGGGAAGTGGTCCAAAAGGGAATGGGGGTGGACGTGACTGCTCATACCGACTTTGAGACTTGTAAGCCGGGTAGCTCAGCCGGGTTTGACCCGGCGGTTCTGCCGACGGTCTCGCCTTCGAGGGGGGAGCCTCCCCCGTGTTCAGTCCGATTTTCGTGCATTTCCCACGGTGGGAAATGGTATCTTTCATTACGGGGACAAGGGTCTGAAGCGGTGAAGTCAGTAACCGGCATAGTTAAGGAAAGGGTTCGAATTTTCTCAACAGTACGAAAAAAGTGAGCAGGGAAGCTAGAGAAGGTGTCAGTGAGTCCCAAACGAGTGAACCGCAAAACTTAGGGAAATGCCCGAAAGCGTTTTAAAGGGTGAAATCGGGAACGAGGAAATGATCGGAAAGTGCCTGAAAGTGCTAAATGAGTAAACAGAAAAACGAAGAAAAATGTTTGAAAAGAAGAAGTGAGTAACCAGGAAAACTTAGAAAAATGTTCAAAACGAAGAAATCAGTAACCAGGAAAACTTAGAAAAATGATCAAAAAGAAGAAATGAGTAACCAGGAAAACTTAGAAAAATGTTTAAAAAGAAGAAATCAGTAACCAGGAAAACTTAGGAAAATGTTTAAAAAGAAGAAATCAGTAACCAGAAAAACGGCGAAAAATGTTTAAAAAGAAGAAATGAGTAACCAGAAAAACTTAGAAAAATGTTTAAAAAGAAGAAATCAGTAACCAGGAAAACTTAGAAAAATGTTTAAAAAGAAGAAATCAGTAACCAGGAAAACTTAGAAAAATGTTTAAAAAGAAGAAATCAGTAACCAGGAAAACTTAGAAAAATGTTATAAAAGAAGAAGTGAGTAACCAGAAAAACTTAGAAAAATGTTTAAAAAGAAGAAATCAGTAACCAGAAAAACTGCGAAAAATGTTTAAAAAGAAGAAATCAGTAACCAGAAAAACGGCGAAAAATGTTTAAAAAGAAGAAATCAGTAACCAGAAAAACTTAGAAAAATGTTTAAAAAGAAGAAGTGAGTAACCAGAAAAACTTAGAAAAATGTTTAAAAAGAAGAAATGAGTAACCAGAAAAACTTAGAAAAATGTTTAAAAAGAAGAAATCAGTAACCAGAAAAACTTAGAAAAATGTTTAAAAAGAAGAAATCAGTAACCAGGAAAACTTAGAAAAATGTTTAAAAAGAAGAAATCAGTAACCAGAAAAACTGCGAAAAATGTTTAAAAAGAAGAAATCAGTAACCAGAAAAACTTAGAAAAATGTTTAAAAAGAAGAAGTGAGTAACCAGAAAAACTTAGAAAAATGTTTAAAAAGAAGAAATCAGTAACCAGAAAAACGGCGAAAAATGTTTAAAAAGAAGAAATCAGTAACCAGACAAACTGCGAAAAATGTTTAAAAAGAAGAAATCAGTAACCAGAAAAACTTAGAAAAATGTTTAAAAAGAAGAAATCAGTAACCAGAAAAACGGCGAAAAATGTTTAAAAAGAAGAAATGAGTAACCAGAAAAACTTAGAAAAATGTTTAAAAAGAAGAAATCAGTAACCAGAAAAACGGCGAAAAATGTTTAAAAAGAAGAAATCAGTAACCAGAAAAACTTAGAAAAATGTTTAAAAAGAAGAAATCAGTAACCAGAAAAACTGCGAAAAATGTTTAAAAAGAAGAAATCAGTAACCAGGAAAACTTAGAAAAATGTTTAAAAAGAAGAAATGAGTAACCAGGAAAACTTAGAAAAATGTTTAAAAAGAAGAAATGAGTAACCAGGAAAACTTAGAAAAATGTTTAAAAAGAAGAAATCAGTAACCAGGAAAACTTAGAAAAATGTTTAAAAAGAAGAAATCAGTAACCAGAAAAACGGCGAAAAATGTTTAAAAAGAAGAAATGAGTAACCAGAAAAACTTAGAAAAATGCTTAAAAAGAAGAAATCAGTAACCAGGAAAACTTAGAAAAATGTTTAAAAAGAAGAAATCAGTAACCAGGAAAACTTAGAAAAATGTTTAAAAAGAAGAAATCAGTAACCAGGAAAACTTAGAAAAATGTTATAAAAGAAGAAGTGAGTAACCAGAAAAACTTAGAAAAATGTTTAAAAAGAAGAAATCAGTAACCAGAAAAACTGCGAAAAATGTTTAAAAAGAAGAAATCAGTAACCAGAAAAACGGCGAAAAATGTTTAAAAAGAAGAAATCAGTAACCAGGAAAACTTAGAAAAATGTTTAAAAAGAAGAAGTGAGTAACCAGAAAAACTTAGAAAAATGTTTAAAAAGAAGAAATCAGTAACCAGAAAAACTTAGAAAAATGTTTAAAAAGAAGAAATCAGTAACCAGAAAAACTGCGAAAAATGTTTAAAAAGAAGAAATCAGTAACCAGGAAAACTTAGAAAAATGTTTAAAAAGAAGAAATCAGTAACCAGAAAAACTGCGAAAAATGTTTAAAAAGAAGAAATCAGTAACCAGAAAAACTTAGAAAAATGTTTAAAAAGAAGAAGTGAGTAACCAGAAAAACTTAGAAAAATGTTTAAAAAGAAGAAATCAGTAACCAGAAAAACGGCGAAAAATGTTTAAAAAGAAGAAATCAGTAACCAGACAAACTGCGAAAAATGTTTAAAAAGAAGAAATCAGTAACCAGAAAAACTTAGAAAAATGTTTAAAAAGAAGAAATCAGTAACCAGAAAAACTTAGAAAAATGTTTCAAAAGAAGAAATGAGTAACCAGAAAAACTTAGAAAAATGTTTAAAAAGAAGAAATCAGTAACCAGAAAAACGGCGAAAAATGTTTAAAAAGAAGAAATCAGTAACCAGAAAAACTTAGAAAAATGTTTAAAAAGAAGAAATCAGTAACCAGAAAAACTGCGAAAAATGTTTAAAAAGAAGAAATCAGTAACCAGGAAAACTTAGAAAAATGTTTAAAAAGAAGAAATGAGTAACCAGGAAAACTTAGAAAAATGTTTAAAAAGAAGAAATGAGTAACCAGGAAAACTTAGAAAAATGTTTAAAAAGAAGAAATCAGTAACCAGAAAAACTTAGAAAAATGTTTAAAAAGAAGAAATCAGTAACCAGAAAAACGGCGAAAAATGTTTAAAAAGAAGAAATGAGTAACCAGAAAAACTTAGAAAAATGCTTAAAAAGAAGAAATCAGTAACCAGGAAAACTTAGAAAAATGTTTAAAAAGAAGAAATCAGTAACCAGGAAAACTTAGAAAAATGTTTAAAAAGAAGAAATCAGTAACCAGGAAAACTTAGAAAAATGTTATAAAAGAAGAAGTGAGTAACCAGAAAAACTTAGAAAAATGTTTAAAAAGAAGAAATCAGTAACCAGAAAAACTGCGAAAAATGTTTAAAAAGAAGAAATCAGTAACCAGAAAAACGGCGAAAAATGTTTAAAAAGAAGAAATCAGTAACCAGAAAAACTTAGAAAAATGTTTAAAAAGAAGAAGTGAGTAACCAGAAAAACTTAGAAAAATGTTTAAAAAGAAGAAATGAGTAACCAGAAAAACTTAGAAAAATGTTTAAAAAGAAGAAATCAGTAACCAGAAAAACTTAGAAAAATGTTTAAAAAGAAGAAATCAGTAACCAGGAAAACTTAGAAAAATGTTTAAAAAGAAGAAATCAGTAACCAGAAAAACTGCGAAAAATGTTTAAAAAGAAGAAATCAGTAACCAGAAAAACTTAGAAAAATGTTTAAAAAGAAGAAGTGAGTAACCAGAAAAACTTAGAAAAATGTTTAAAAAGAAGAAATCAGTAACCAGAAAAACGGCGAAAAATGTTTAAAAAGAAGAAATCAGTAACCAGACAAACTGCGAAAAATGTTTAAAAAGAAGAAATCAGTAACCAGAAAAACTTAGAAAAATGTTTAAAAAGAAGAAATCAGTAACCAGAAAAACTTAGAAAAATGTTTCAAAAGAAGAAGTGAGTAACCAGAAAAACTTAGAAAAATGTTTAAAAAGAAGAAGTGAGTAACCAGAAAAACTTAGAAAAATGTTTAAAAAGAAGAAATCAGTAACCAGAAAAACTTAGAAAAATGTTTAAAAAGAAGAAATCAGTAACCAGAAAAACTGCGAAAAATGTTTAAAAAGAAGAAATCAGTAACCAGGAAAACTTAGAAAAATGTTTAAAAAGAAGAAATGAGTAACCAGGAAAACTTAGAAAAATGTTTAAAAAGAAGAAATGAGTAACCAGGAAAACTTAGAAAAATGTTTAAAAAGAAGAAATCAGTAACCAGAAAAACTTAGAAAAATGTTTAAAAAGAAGAAATCAGTAACCAGAAAAACGGCGAAAAATGTTTAAAAAGAAGAAATGAGTAACCAGAAAAACTTAGAAAAATGTTTAAAAAGAAGAAATCAGTAACCAGAAAAACGGCGAAAAATGTTTAAAAAGAAGAAATCAGTAACCAGAAAAACTTAGAAAAATGTTTAAAAAGAAGAAATGAGTAACCAGAAAAACTTAGAAAAATGTTTAAAAAGAAGAAATCAGTAACCAGAAAAACTTAGAAAAATGTTTAAAAAGAAGAAATGAGTAACCAGAAAAACTTAGAAAAATGTTTAAAAAGAAGAAATCAGTAACCAGAAAAACGGCGAAAAATGTTTAAAAAGAAGAAATCAGTAACCAGAAAAACGGCGAAAAATGTTTAAAAAGAAGAAATCAGTAACCAGACAAACTGCGAAAAATGTTTAAAAAGAAGAAATCAGTAACCAGAAAAACTTAGAAAAATGTTTAAAAAGAAGAAATCAGTAACCAGGAAAACTTGGAAAAAAACACTTAGAAAAATTTTCAGCAAAGTGTGAAAAATATTCTAAGTGTCAGCGGAGGAAAATGCTGCAGCATCGGGAAAGATTCGCAAACTTACACCGAACATGTGCTCCGAAGTGCCGGAGGAATTGGGTGAATTGAGCCCGGCAAATGGCCAGCTGTCGTTTTGTGCCTGCAGCCCGAAAACTTTAACTTTGTCTGTCGCGGAAGTCCGGACCGAGAAAAATCCAAACGGTTTTGACCGGACCGAGTTCCAGACCGATGCAGTCAAATTTGGAATTCAGACCCATTCAGTGCCACTTGTAGTTTTTCCGCAGTGAGGTTGGCGGGGTACCCGGAGATATATGGGAACACGATTTTTAGAACAAAATGGCGGCGCGGGACCGTTCTGAAAGGCATCCGAAAAACGGTTCCACGGGCATAGCACTTTAATGACAGGTA
Organism: Chiloscyllium punctatum; assembly: GCF_047496795.1. Taxonomy (NCBI): domain Eukaryota; kingdom Metazoa; phylum Chordata; class Chondrichthyes; order Orectolobiformes; family Hemiscylliidae; genus Chiloscyllium; species Chiloscyllium punctatum. The sequence continues at coordinate 14,240 of NW_027310314.1, forward strand.
TGAGTGCATGCCGGAGAGCTCTTGGAAGTCGAATTTTTGACACTTTGTCAATTTTTTGACAGATTTGACAAACTCTTTCTGTCTGTTCTAAGAGTCAGTCAGAGACTTGTGCGGCGGTCTTTTGACACTATTGGAGGGCGGGCAAACCCCACGTTGACTCCGGCCGTCCCTCCACAGGCGCTCGTGTCCAAAATGAAGGCGAGAGACGCGAGTGGCCTGGTTCCCTTGGGTGTTGCCAAGAAGGCTGCGGGCTGACCGTTGCCTGAGCACTCCCTAAAGCCTCTTGTGATGAGAGCAGACCTCGCCTGCCGCACGACCGGCTCTGGGAGTCGTTGGGCCGCTATTTGTGAATAGTCTGGTCCTCCTCTGCCACCCGGACAAGCGCGATGGCTCTGCCGCCCTGCGGTGCTCGTCACCCAGGTTTGGGGAACACGATACTCGTAACAAAAATAAAAGGCGGCTCGGGACCTGCAGGCGAAAGGGGTCCCGTGGTGCTAAGCACGTCGACTTCGGGTCTCGGTGCAAGCCGGAGAGCTCACGGAAGTCTAAAGTTTTCGGCACGTGGTCGAATCTTTTCAAAGGCTTACCCGGCTCTTTCCGTCCATTCTGAGAGTAAGTCAGAGGCCGGTGCGGAGGTCTCTTGACAATCGGAGGGGGTGGTGGCCCTCCGCAGGCGCTCGTGTCGAAAATGAAGGCGAGAGACGCGAGTGGCCTGGTTCCCCTGGGTGTTGCCAGGAAGGCTGCGGGCTGACCCTTGCCTGAGCACTCCCTAAAGCCTCTTGTGATGAGAGCAGACCTCGCGCGCCGCACGACCGGCTCTGGGAGTCGTTGGGCCGCTATCTGTGAATAGTCGGGTCCTCCTCTGCCACCCGGCCAAGTGCGATGGCTCTGCCGCCCTGCGGTGCTCGTCACGCAGGTATGGGGCACACGATGCTCGTAACAGCAAATAAAGGCGGCTCGGGACCTGCAGGCGAAAGGGGTCCCGTGGTGCTTCGCACGTCGACTTCGGGTCTCGGTGCAAGCCGGAGAGCTCACGGAAGTCTAAAGTTTTCGGCACGTGGTCGAATCTGTTGAAAGGCTTACCCGGCTCTTTCCGTCCATTCTGAGAGTCAGTCAGAGGCCGGTGCGGCGGTCTATTGACGACCGGAGGCTCCCATGGGTGTTGCGATGAGGGTGGAGGGCACAGAACCTTGCCTTAGCACTCCCTAATAAAGCCTCTTGTGAAGAGAGCAGACCTCGCGCGCCGCACGACCGGCTCTGGGAGTCGTTGGGCCGCTATCTGTGAATAGTCGGGTCCTCCTCTGCCACCCGGCCAAGTGCGATGGCTCTGCCGCCCTGCGGTGCTCGTCACGCAGGTATGGGGCACACGATGCTCGTAACAGCAAATAAAGGCGGCTCGGGACCTGCAGGCGAAAGGGGTCCCGTGGTGCTTCGCACGTCGACTTCGGGTCTCGGTGCAAGCCGGAGAGCTCACGGAAGTCTAAAGTTTTCGGCACGTGGTCGAATCTTTTGAAAGGCTTACCCGGCTCTTTCCGTCCATTCTGAGAGTCAGTCAGAGGCCGGTGCGGCGGTCTATTGACGACCGGAGGCTCCCATGGGTGTTGCGATGAGGGTGGAGGGCACAGAACCTTGCCTTAGCACTCCCTAATAAAGCCTCTTGTGAAGAGAGCAGACCTCGCGCGCCGCACGACCGGCTCTGGGAGTCGTTGGGCCGCTATCTGTGAATAGTCGGGTCCTCCTCTGCCACCCGGCCAAGTGCGATGGCTCTGCCGCCCTGCGGTGCTCGTCACGCAGGTATGGGGCACACGATGCTCGTAACAGCAAATAAAGGCGGCTCGGGACCTGCAGGCGAAAGGGGTCCCGTGGTGCTTCGCACGTCGACTTCGGGTCTCGGTGCAAGCCGGAGAGCTCACGGAAGTCTAAAGTTTTCGGCACGTGGTCGAATCTTTTGAAAGGCTTACCCGGCTCTTTCCGTCCATTCTGAGAGTCAGTCAGAGGCCGGTGCGGCGGTCTATTGACGACCGGAGGCTCCCATGGGTGTTGCGATGAGGGTGGAGGGCACAGAACCTTGCCTTAGCACTCCCTAATAAAGCCTCTTGTGAAGAGAGCAGACCTCGCGCGCCGCACGACCGGCTCTGGGAGTCGTTGGGCCGCTATCTGTGAATAGTCGGGTCCTCCTCTGCCACCCGGCCAAGTGCGATGGCTCTGCCGCCCTGCGGTGCTCGTCACGCAGGTATGGGGCACACGATGCTCGTAACAGCAAATAAAGGCGGCTCGGGACCTGCAGGCGAAAGGGGTCCCGTGGTGCTTCGCACGTCGACTTCGGGTCTCGGTGCAAGCCGGAGAGCTCACGGAAGTCTAAAGTTTTCGGCACGTGGTCGAATCTTTTGAAAGGCTTACCCGGCTCTTTCCGTCCATTCTGAGAGTCAGTCAGAGGCCGGTGCGGCGGTCTATTGACGACCGGAGGCTCCCATGGGTGTTGCGATGAGGGTGGAGGGCACAGAACCTTGCCTTAGCACTCCCTAATAAAGCCTCTTGTGAAGAGAGCAGACCTCGCGCGCCGCACGACCGGCTCTGGGAGTCGTTGGGCCGCTATCTGTGAATAGTCGGGTCCTCCTCTGCCACCCGGCCAAGTGCGATGGCTCTGCCGCCCTGCGGTGCTCGTCACGCAGGTATGGGGCACACGATGCTCGTAACAGCAAATAAAGGCGGCTCGGGACCTGCAGGCGAAAGGGGTCCCGTGGTGCTTCGCACGTCGACTTCGGGTCTCGGTGCAAGCCGGAGAGCTCACGGAAGTCTAAAGTTTTCGGCACGTGGTCGAATCTTTTGAAAGGCTTACCCGGCTCTTTCCGTCCATTCTGAGAGTCAGTCAGAGGCCGGTGCGGCGGTCTATTGACGACCGGAGGCTCCCATGGGTGTTGCGATGAGGGTGGAGGGCACAGAACCTTGCCTTAGCACTCCCTAATAAAGCCTCTTGTGAAGAGAGCAGACCTCGCGCGCCGCACGACCGGCTCTGGGAGTCGTTGGGCCGCTATCTGTGAATAGTCGGGTCCTCCTCTGCCACCCGGCCAAGTGCGATGGCTCTGCCGCCCTGCGGTGCTCGTCACGCAGGTATGGGGCACACGATGCTCGTAACAGCAAATAAAGGCGGCTCGGGACCTGCAGGCGAAAGGGGTCCCGTGGTGCTTCGCACGTCGACTTCGGGTCTCGGTGCAAGCCGGAGAGCTCACGGAAGTCTAAAGTTTTCGGCACGTGGTCGAA
>NW_027310314.1:22500-25000 GCF_047496795.1 Chiloscyllium punctatum
ACTCGAGCAAGTGAAAAAAAAAGTAACAAATAAGAAAGGATCGTCGGCTTGGGGGTACGCCCGTTTCCGTTTCAACTTGTCTCGCGAGGGTGGTTTCGGGGCCAGCAGGAGAGCTCGTCGGGGTAGCAGGCCCTGCAGCCGTGGTCACCGCCAAACCCCCACAACTCGAGCAAGTGAAAAAAAAAAGTAACAAATAAGAAAGGATCTCTGTCGGCTTGGGGGTACGCCCGTTTCCGTTTCAACTTGTCTCGCGAGGGTGGTTTCGGGGCCAGCAGGAGAGCTCGTCGGGGTAGCAGGCCCTGCAGCCGTGGTCACCGCCAAATCGCCACAACTCGAGCAAGTGAAAAAAAAAAGTAACAAATAAGAAAGGATCGTCGGCTTGGGGGTACGCCCGTTTCCGTTTCAACTTGTCTCGCGAGGGTGGTTTCGGGGCCAGCAGGAGAGCTCGTCGGGGTAGCAGGCCCTGCAGCCGTGGTCACCGCCAAACCCCCCACAACTGTTGGGCGCCTACCTGCGCGGGGCAGGAGGACACTTTCCGATTTCAAATCTCCGTTTGCCGAGTCCACCCCGAACGCACGCGGGCGGGCGGGTTCGCATCACCCTTCGTCACAAGGGGCGAAGCCCGTTCCACCGTCTCGTCAGTAGTGCCGACCGGTCTGTGATCGACGAGGGGAGCCACACCAGGTCCGGCCCTGCTGCTTGGCGGCACCGCGTCGTCGGGAGCTCGCGACAGACGGAGGGTTTCGGTGTACTCTCCAGCCACGGGAAACGAAGCCGGTGATGCAGGCGCCGGTCTTTCGCTCCCAAATCGGCTGGGTTTACATCGTTGCTATCTAGTCACGCTCCCTTCAAACCCGACGGGGTACCTATTCCCCTCACCCGTCTGTGCGTATACAGCCTCTTTGCACTTGCGGGATGGGGGTGGTGGTTTAAAGACTCTCGAGTTGCCGCCCGTCGGTCTCCGAGCTCCGTGCAGTAGTGATCCCCAGCGAACTGCCAGCAGGGCGAACGAGCGATCCCGCTCTCGGTCGGGGCGCCTGGCGTCGATCGGTGGTCGGTGGCTTGCGGGCAAGCTGCGCTGTGAGTGTGGGAACGAGTATGACGAGCCGTTGCCGCGACTCCCAGTCCACCTCGGCGGTGGCTGGGCCGGGCGGGCGTCTGCTCGGGCGAGTGCCGCCCCCGCCTCCTCGCAGGAAGTCCGCTCGCCGACACGCCGCCACGTGCACGCGTCAGTGACGCTGCCGAACCGATGGCCGGTGCCCGTTCCCGCCTCTGCTTTTCCTAGGGCAAAGCTGCTGCACGCCTCGTGATACTAGGCGGGCGACATGGTGGCGGTGATCCTGCCTCCGTCGCTGCGGTGCGTTGGGGCACGCATCGCCTCTTGGGCGCCCTGTCCTCCTCCCCCCAATAGACGTATGTTTCTGCGGGCCGCACCAGGATGGTGCTCCCCATCGCTTCACGCCACCCTGCTCCGCCCGCACGCCGGCGTGCAGGTGGCTGTAGCTCAAGGTGGGGAGCGTATGTGCGGTCCGGGTCGCTTTCCTCTGGCGAGGGAGAGACCTAAAACAAACTCAGACAACTCTTGACGGTGGATCACTCGGCTCGTGCGTCGATGACGAACGCAGCTAGCTGCGAGAATTAATGTGAATTGCAGGACACATTGATCATCGACACTTTGAACGCACTTTGCGGCCCCGGGTTCTTCCCGGGGCCACGCCTGTCTGAGGGTCGTTTGGCAATCAATCGCACTCGCCTTGGCTGGCGAGAGCGCGGCTGGGGTGTCGCAGAGGACCCGTCCTCTTTGTCCCCCTAAGTTCAGACTCCGGAGCCCTCCGGCGTCGGAGCGCTTGGCCTTTCCCCCCCACCCTGCACATTCCGTTCGTCAGGCTCGACGCCATCCCCCCCGCCGGGGAGCGCGGCCTGGCGTCCGTCTGTGTCGTGGCAGTGGGGCCAGCACGGCTGTCACCGGTCCCAGAATGGCTGTCGGTGGTTCACACTGTGTGTGTGTGCCAACCCTCCTGGTCTCTGGGACACGGAGCTGCCACGAAGTGTTGAGCCTCCAGTGGGGGGTCTGCCTAAGCTCTGCACGTCCGCATTGGGTCCGTCTCTCGGTTGGCTGGCAGTGGAAAGAGTGAAGGGAGCCGCGGAGGTCCGGTGCTGGTGCGCCGCCGGCCTGACCGTGGAGCTCGCCGGTTTGACACGCTGACCCGACTCGATGGTTGATCGATTGAGAGTGCTGGGAGCTGCAGGCCGCCCGCTGCTGCAGCCGCCCGTCTCGTGGTTCGTCCTCGGCCTTAAGTGGCCGGCGGGGCGTCTGATCCTGTCTCCCCTGCTGGCGCCGAGTGCCTGGCCGAGGGAGGAGGTTTTCGTCGAACGCTGTGACTTGGACGGTCGCACGCGCGTGGATCGCTGGCTCTTGGCTCTCCCGTTCAGTCCGCACGTTTTCCGCTCCGTCCTGCCACCGGTCTCGGGAGGTACGGAGGGGTTGGCGGGCGTGGTG
>NW_027310314.1:32500-42500 GCF_047496795.1 Chiloscyllium punctatum
TGACTGCTGAAGCCGACATTGAGACCTCTAACGCGGGTAGCTCGGCCGGATTTGACCCGGCGGTTCTGCCGAAGGTCTCACCTTCGAGGGGGGAGCGCCCACCGTGTACAGGCCGATTTTCATGCATTTCCAACCGTGGGAAGGGGTCCGAAAGGGGATGGGGGTGAACGTGACTGCTCAACCCGACTTTGAGACCTGTAACGCGGGTAGCTCAGCCGGATTTGACCCGGCGGTTCTGGCGACGGTCTCGCCTTCGAGGGGGGAGCGTCCCGCGTGTTCAGGCCGAATTTTGTGCATTTCCATCGGCGGGAAGAGGTCCAAACGGGAATGGGATTGAATGTGACTGCTGAAGCCGACATTGAGACCTCTAACGCGGGTAGCTCGGCAGGATTTGACCCGGCGGTTCTGCCGAAGGTCTCACCTTCGAGGGGGGAGCGCCCACCGTGTACAGGCCGATTTTCATGCATTTCCAACCGTGGGAAGGGGGCCGAAAGGGGATGGGGGTGAATGTGACTGCTCAACCCGACTTTGAGGCATCTAACCCGGGTAGCTCAGCCGGGTTTGACCCGGCGGTTCTGCCGACGGCCTCGCCTTCGAGGGGGGAGCGTCCCCCGTGTACAGGCCGATTTTCATGCATTTCGAACCGTGGGAAGTGGCCCAAAAGGGGATGGGAGTGAATGTGACTGCTCAACCCGACTTTGGCGCTTCCGAGCCGGGTAGCTCAGCCGGGTTTGACCCGGCGGTTCTGCCGACGGTCTCGTCTTCGAGGCGGGTGCCTCCCCCGTGTACAGGCCGATTTTCATGCATTTCGTACCGTGGGAAGTGGTCCAAAAGGGAATGGGGGTGGACGTGACTGCTCATACCGACATCGAGACTTGTAAGCCGTGTAGCTCGGCCGGGTTTGATCCGGCGGGTCTGCCGACGGTCTCGTCTTCGAGAGGGGGGCCTCCCCCGTGTACAGGCCGATTTTCGTGCATTTCCAACGGTGGGAAGAGGTTCATAAGGGGATGGGGGTGAATGTGACTGCTCAACCCGACTCTGAGGCTTCTAACCCGGGTAGCTCGGCCGGGTTTGACCCGGCGGTTCTGCCGTCGGTCTCGCCTTCGAGAGGGGCGCCTCCCCCGTGTACAGGCCGATTTTCGTGCATTTCGAACCGTGGGAAGTGGTCCAAAAGGGGATGGGGGTGGACGTGACTGCTCAACCCGACTTTGAGGCTTCTAACCCGGGTAGCTCGGCCGGGTTTGACCCGTCGATTCTGCCGATGGTCTCGTTTTGGAGGGGGGAGCCTCCCCCGTGTTCAGTCCGATTTTCGTGCATTTCGAACCGTGGGAAGTGGCCCAAAAGGGGATGGGAGTGAATGTGACTGCTCATACCGACTTTGGCGCTTCCGAGCCTGGTAGCTCAGCCGGGTTTGATCCGGCGGTTCTGCCGACGGTCTCGTCTTCGAGGCGGCTCCCTCCCCCGTGTACAGGCCGATTTTCATGCATTTGCAACGGTGGGAAGTTGCCCAAAAGGGGATGGGAGTGAATGTGACTGCTCAACCCGACTTTGGCGCTTCCGAGCCTGGTAGCTCAGCCGGGTTTGAACCGGCGGTTCTGCCGACGGTCTCGTCTTCGAGGCGGCTCCCTCCCCCGTGTACAGGCCGATTTTCGTGCATTTCGAACCGTGGGAAGTGGTCCAAAAGGGAATGGGGGTGGACGTGACTGCTCAACCCGACTCTGAGGCTTCTAACCCGGGTAGCTCGGCCGGGTTTGATCCGGCGGTTCTGCCGACGGTCTCGTCTTCGAGGCCGGTGCCTCCCCCGTGTACAGGCCGATTTTCGTGCATTTCCAACGGTGGGAAGTGGTCCAAAAGGGAATGGGGGTGGACGTGTCTGCTCATACCGACTTTGAGACTTGTAAGCCGGGTAGCTCAGCCGGGTTTGTTCCGGCGGTTCTGCCGACGGTCTCGTCATCGAGGGGGGAGCCTCCCCCGTGTCCAGGCCGATTTTCATGCATTTCCAACCGTGGGAAGTGGTCCAAAAGGGAATGGGGGTGAATGTGACTGCTCATACCGACTTTGAGACTTTTAAGCCGGGTAGCTCAGCCGGGTTTGACCCGGCGGTTCTGCCGACGGTCTCGCCTTCGAGGGGGGAGCGTCCCCCGTGTTCAGGCCGAATTTTGTGCATTTCGAACCGTGGGAAGTTGCCCAAAAGTCGATGGGAGTGAATGTGACTGCTCAACCCGACTTTGAGACTTGTAAGCCGGGTAGCTCAGCCGGGTTTGACCCGGCGGTTCTGCCGACGGTCTCGTCTTCGAGGCGGGTGCCTCCCCCGTGTACAGGCCGATTTTCATGCATTTCGTACCGTGGGAAGCGGTCCAAAAGGGGATGGGAGTGAACGTGACTGCTCATACCGACTTTGGCGCTTCCGAGCCGGGTAGCTCAGCCGGGTTTGACCCGGCGGGTCTGCCGACGGTCTCGCCTTCGAGGGGGGAGCGTCCCCCGTGTTCAGGCCGAATCTTGTGCATTTCGAACCGTGGGAAGTTGCCCAAAAGTCGATGGGAGTGAATGTGACTGCTCAACCCGACTTTGAGACTTGTAAGCCGGGTAGCTCAGCCGGGTTTGACCCGGCGGTTCTGCCGACGGTCTCGTCTTCGAGGCCGGTGCCTCCCCCGTGCACAGGCCGATTTTCGTGCATTTCCAACGGTGGGAAGTGGTCCAAAAGGGAATGGGGGTGGACGTGTCTGCTCATACCGACTTTGAGACTTGTAAGCCGGGTAGCTCAGCCGGGTTTGTTCCGGCGGTTCTGCCGACGGTCTCGTCATCGAGGGGGGAGCCTCCCCCGTGTCCAGGCCGATTTTCATGCATTTCCAACCGTGGGAAGTGGTCCAAAAGGGAATGGGGGTGAATGTGACTGCTCATACCGACTTTGAGACTTTTAAGCCGGGTAGCTCGGCCGGGTTTGACCCGGCGGTTCTGCCGTCGGTCTCGCCTTCGAGGCGGGTGCCTCCCCCGTGTACAGGCCGATTTTCGTGCATTTCGAACCGTGGGAAGTGGTCTAAATGTCGATGGGAGTGAACGTGACTGCTCAACCCGACTTTGAGACTTGTAAGCCGGGTAGCTCAGCCAGGTTTGACCCGGCGGTTCTGCCGACGGTCTCGCCTTCGAGGGCGGACCCTCCCCCGTGTACAGGCCGGTTTTCGTGCATTTCGAACCGTGGGAAGTGATCCAAAAGGGAATGGGGGTGAACGTGACTGCCCAACCCGGCTTTGAGACTTGTAAGCCGGGTAGCTCAGCCGGGTTGGACCCGGCGGTTCTGCCGACGGTCTCGACTTCGAGGCGGGTGCCTCCCCCGTGTACAGGCCGATTTTCATGCATTTGCAACGGTGGGAAGTTGCCCAAAAGTCGATGGGAGTGAATGTGACTGCTCAACCCGACTTCGAGACTTGTAAGCCGGGTAGCTCAGCCGGATTTGACCCGGCGGTTCTGCCGACGGTCTCGCCTTCGAGGGGGGAGCCTCCCCCGTGTACAGGCCGATTTTCGTGCATTTCCAACGGTGGGAACAGGTTCAAAAGGGGATGGGAGTGATTGTGACTGCTCAACCCGACTCTAGGGCTTCTAACCCGGGTAGCCCGGCCGGGTTTGACCCGGCAGTTCTGCCGACGGTCTCGTCTTCGAGGCGGGTGCCTCCCCCGTATACAGGCCGATTTTCATGCATTTCGAACCGTGGGAAGTGGTCCAAAAGGGAATGGGGGTGGACGTGTCTGCTCATACCGACTTTGAGACTTGTAAGCCGGGTAGCTCAGCCGGGTTTGATCCGGCGGTTCTGCCGACGGTCTCGCCTTCGAGGGGGGAGCCTCCCCCGTGTTCAGTCCGATTTCCATGCATTTCCAACCGTGGGAAGTTGCCCAAAAGGGGATGGGAGTGAATGTGACTGCTCAACCCGACTTCGGCGCTTCCGAGCCGGGTAGCTCAGCCGGGTTTGACCCGGCGGTTCTGCCGACGGTCTCGTCTTCGAGGCGGGTGCCTCCCCCGTGTACAGGCCGATTTTCATGCATTTGGAACCGTGGGAAGTGGTCCAAAAGGGAATGGGGGTGGACGTGACTGCTCATACCGACTTTGAGACTTGTAAGCCGGGTAGCTCAGCCGGGTTTGACCCGGCGGTTCTGCCGACGGTCTCGCCTTCGAGGGGGGAGCCTCCCCCGTGTTCAGTCCGATTTTCGTGCATTTCCCACGGTGGGAAATGGTATCTTTCATTACGGGGACAAGGGTCTGAAGCGGTGAAGTCAGTAACCGGCATAGTTAAGGAAAGGGTTCGAATTTTCTCAACAGTACGAAAAAAGTGAGCAGGGAAGCTAGAGAAGGTGTCAGTGAGTCCCAAACGAGTGAACCGCAAAACTTAGGGAAATGCCCGAAAGCGTTTTAAAGGGTGAAATCGGGAACGAGGAAATGATCGGAAAGTGCCTGAAAGTGCTAAATGAGTAAACAGAAAAACGAAGAAAAATGTTTGAAAAGAAGAAGTGAGTAACCAGGAAAACTTAGAAAAATGTTCAAAACGAAGAAATCAGTAACCAGGAAAACTTAGAAAAATGATCAAAAAGAAGAAATGAGTAACCAGGAAAACTTAGAAAAATGTTTAAAAAGAAGAAATCAGTAACCAGGAAAACTTAGGAAAATGTTTAAAAAGAAGAAATCAGTAACCAGAAAAACTGCGAAAAATGTTTAAAAAGAAGAAATGAGTAACCAGAAAAACTTAGAAAAATGTTTAAAAAGAAGAAATCAGTAACCAGGAAAACTTAGAAAAATGTTTAAAAAGAAGAAATCAGTAACCAGGAAAACTTAGAAAAATGTTTAAAAAGAAGAAATCAGTAACCAGGAAAACTTAGAAAAATGTTATAAAAGAAGAAGTGAGTAACCAGAAAAACTTAGAAAAATGTTTAAAAAGAAGAAATCAGTAACCAGAAAAACTGCGAAAAATGTTTAAAAAGAAGAAATCAGTAACCAGAAAAACGGCGAAAAATGTTTAAAAAGAAGAAATCAGTAACCAGAAAAACTTAGAAAAATGTTTAAAAAGAAGAAGTGAGTAACCAGAAAAACTTAGAAAAATGTTTAAAAAGAAGAAATGAGTAACCAGAAAAACTTAGAAAAATGTTTAAAAAGAAGAAATCAGTAACCAGAAAAACTTAGAAAAATGTTTAAAAAGAAGAAATCAGTAACCAGGAAAACTTAGAAAAATGTTTAAAAAGAAGAAATCAGTAACCAGAAAAACTGCGAAAAATGTTTAAAAAGAAGAAATCAGTAACCAGAAAAACTTAGAAAAATGTTTAAAAAGAAGAAGTGAGTAACCAGAAAAACTTAGAAAAATGTTTAAAAAGAAGAAATCAGTAACCAGAAAAACGGCGAAAAATGTTTAAAAAGAAGAAATCAGTAACCAGACAAACTGCGAAAAATGTTTAAAAAGAAGAAATCAGTAACCAGAAAAACTTAGAAAAATGTTTAAAAAGAAGAAATCAGTAACCAGAAAAACGGCGAAAAATGTTTAAAAAGAAGAAATGAGTAACCAGAAAAACTTAGAAAAATGTTTAAAAAGAAGAAATCAGTAACCAGAAAAACGGCGAAAAATGTTTAAAAAGAAGAAATCAGTAACCAGAAAAACTTAGAAAAATGTTTAAAAAGAAGAAATCAGTAACCAGAAAAACTGCGAAAAATGTTTAAAAAGAAGAAATCAGTAACCAGGAAAACTTAGAAAAATGTTTAAAAAGAAGAAATGAGTAACCAGGAAAACTTAGAAAAATGTTTAAAAAGAAGAAATGAGTAACCAGGAAAACTTAGAAAAATGTTTAAAAAGAAGAAATCAGTAACCAGAAAAACTTAGAAAAATGTTTAAAAAGAAGAAATCAGTAACCAGAAAAACGGCGAAAAATGTTTAAAAAGAAGAAATGAGTAACCAGAAAAACTTAGAAAAATGCTTAAAAAGAAGAAATCAGTAACCAGGAAAACTTAGAAAAATGTTTAAAAAGAAGAAATCAGTAACCAGGAAAACTTAGAAAAATGTTTAAAAAGAAGAAATCAGTAACCAGGAAAACTTAGAAAAATGTTATAAAAGAAGAAGTGAGTAACCAGAAAAACTTAGAAAAATGTTTAAAAAGAAGAAATCAGTAACCAGAAAAACTGCGAAAAATGTTTAAAAAGAAGAAATCAGTAACCAGAAAAACGGCGAAAAATGTTTAAAAAGAAGAAATCAGTAACCAGAAAAACTTAGAAAAATGTTTAAAAAGAAGAAGTGAGTAACCAGAAAAACTTAGAAAAATGTTTAAAAAGAAGAAATGAGTAACCAGAAAAACTTAGAAAAATGTTTAAAAAGAAGAAATCAGTAACCAGAAAAACTTAGAAAAATGTTTAAAAAGAAGAAATCAGTAACCAGGAAAACTTAGAAAAATGTTTAAAAAGAAGAAATCAGTAACCAGAAAAACTGCGAAAAATGTTTAAAAAGAAGAAATCAGTAACCAGAAAAACTTAGAAAAATGTTTAAAAAGAAGAAGTGAGTAACCAGAAAAACTTAGAAAAATGTTTAAAAAGAAGAAATCAGTAACCAGAAAAACGGCGAAAAATGTTTAAAAAGAAGAAATCAGTAACCAGACAAACTGCGAAAAATGTTTAAAAAGAAGAAATCAGTAACCAGAAAAACTTAGAAAAATGTTTAAAAAGAAGAAATCAGTAACCAGAAAAACTTAGAAAAATGTTTCAAAAGAAGAAGTGAGTAACCAGAAAAACTTAGAAAAATGTTTAAAAAGAAGAAGTGAGTAACCAGAAAAACTTAGAAAAATGTTTAAAAAGAAGAAATCAGTAACCAGAAAAACTTAGAAAAATGTTTAAAAAGAAGAAATCAGTAACCAGAAAAACTGCGAAAAATGTTTAAAAAGAAGAAATCAGTAACCAGGAAAACTTAGAAAAATGTTTAAAAAGAAGAAATGAGTAACCAGGAAAACTTAGAAAAATGTTTAAAAAGAAGAAATGAGTAACCAGGAAAACTTAGAAAAATGTTTAAAAAGAAGAAATCAGTAACCAGAAAAACTTAGAAAAATGTTTAAAAAGAAGAAATCAGTAACCAGAAAAACGGCGAAAAATGTTTAAAAAGAAGAAATGAGTAACCAGAAAAACTTAGAAAAATGTTTAAAAAGAAGAAATCAGTAACCAGAAAAACGGCGAAAAATGTTTAAAAAGAAGAAATCAGTAACCAGAAAAACTTAGAAAAATGTTTAAAAAGAAGAAATGAGTAACCAGAAAAACTTAGAAAAATGTTTAAAAAGAAGAAATCAGTAACCAGAAAAACTTAGAAAAATGTTTAAAAAGAAGAAATGAGTAACCAGAAAAACTTAGAAAAATGTTTAAAAAGAAGAAATCAGTAACCAGAAAAACGGCGAAAAATGTTTAAAAAGAAGAAATCAGTAACCAGAAAAACGGCGAAAAATGTTTAAAAAGAAGAAATCAGTAACCAGACAAACTGCGAAAAATGTTTAAAAAGAAGAAATCAGTAACCAGAAAAACTTAGAAAAATGTTTAAAAAGAAGAAATCAGTAACCAGGAAAACTTGGAAAAAAACACTTAGAAAAATTTTCAGCAAAGTGTGAAAAATATTCTAAGTGTCAGCGGAGGAAAATGCTGCAGCATCGGGAAAGATTCGCAAACTTACACCGAACATGTGCTCCGAAGTGCCGGAGGAATTGGGTGAATTGAGCCCGGCAAATGGCCAGCTGTCGTTTTGTGCCTGCAGCCCGAAAACTTTAACTTTGTCTGTCGCGGAAGTCCGGACCGAGAAAAATCCAAACGGTTTTGACCGGACCGAGTTCCAGACCGATGCAGTCAAATTTGGAATTCAGACCCATTCAGTGCCACTTGTAGTTTTTCCGCAGTGAGGTTGGCGGGGTACCCGGAGATATATGGGAACACGATTTTTAGAACAAAATGGCGGCGCGGGACCGTTCTGAAAGGCATCCGAAAAACGGTTCCACGGGCATAGCACTTTAATGACAGGTATGAGTGCATGCCGGAGAGCTCTTGGAAGTCGAATTTTTGACACTTTGTCAATTTTTTGACAGATTTGACAAACTCTTTCTGTCTGTTCTAAGAGTCAGTCAGAGACTTGTGCGGCGGTCTTTTGACACTATTGGAGGGCGGGCAAACCCCACGTTGACTCCGGCCGTCCCTCCACAGGCGCTCGTGTCCAAAATGAAGGCGAGAGACGCGAGTGGCCTGGTTCCCTTGGGTGTTGCCAAGAAGGCTGCGGGCTGACCGTTGCCTGAGCACTCCCTAAAGCCTCTTGTGATGAGAGCAGACCTCGCCTGCCGCACGACCGGCTCTGGGAGTCGTTGGGCCGCTATTTGTGAATAGTCTGGTCCTCCTCTGCCACCCGGACAAGCGCGATGGCTCTGCCGCCCTGCGGTGCTCGTCACCCAGGTTTGGGGAACACGATACTCGTAACAAAAATAAAAGGCGGCTCGGGACCTGCAGGCGAAAGGGGTCCCGTGGTGCTAAGCACGTCGACTTCGGGTCTCGGTGCAAGCCGGAGAGCTCACGGAAGTCTAAAGTTTTCGGCACGTGGTCGAATCTTTTCAAAGGCTTACCCGGCTCTTTCCGTCCATTCTGAGAGTAAGTCAGAGGCCGGTGCGGAGGTCTCTTGACAATCGGAGGGGGTGGTGGCCCTCCGCAGGCGCTCGTGTCGAAAATGAAGGCGAGAGACGCGAGTGGCCTGGTTCCCCTGGGTGTTGCCAGGAAGGCTGCGGGCTGACCCTTGCCTGAGCACTCCCTAAAGCCTCTTGTGATGAGAGCAGACCTCGCGCGCCGCACGACCGGCTCTGGGAGTCGTTGGGCCGCTATCTGTGAATAGTCGGGTCCTCCTCTGCCACCCGGCCAAGTGCGATGGCTCTGCCGCCCTGCGGTGCTCGTCACGCAGGTATGGGGCACACGATGCTCGTAACAGCAAATAAAGGCGGCTCGGGACCTGCAGGCGAAAGGGGTCCCGTGGTGCTTCGCACGTCGACTTCGGGTCTCGGTGCAAGCCGGAGAGCTCACGGAAGTCTAAAGTTTTCGGCACGTGGTCGAATCTGTTGAAAGGCTTACCCGGCTCTTTCCGTCCATTCTGAGAGTCAGTCAGAGGCCGGTGCGGCGGTCTATTGACGACCGGAGGCTCCCATGGGTGTTGCGATGAGGGTGGAGGGCACAGAACCTTGCCTTAGCACTCCCTAATAAAGCCTCTTGTGAAGAGAGCAGACCTCGCGCGCCGCACGACCGGCTCTGGGAGTCGTTGGGCCGCTATCTGTGAATAGTCGGGTCCTCCTCTGCCACCCGGCCAAGTGCGATGGCTCTGCCGCCCTGCGGTGCTCGTCACGCAGGTATGGGGCACACGATGCTCGTAACAGCAAATAAAGGCGGCTCGGGACCTGCAGGCGAAAGGGGTCCCGTGGTGCTTCGCACGTCGACTTCGGGTCTCGGTGCAAGCCGGAGAGCTCACGGAAGTCTAAAGTTTTCGGCACGTGGTCGAATCTTTTGAAAGGCTTACCCGGCTCTTTCCGTCCATTCTGAGAGTCAGTCAGAGGCCGGTGCGGCGGTCTATTGACGACCGGAGGCTCCCATGGGTGTTGCGATGAGGGTGGAGGGCACAGAACCTTGCCTTAGCACTCCCTAATAAAGCCTCTTGTGAAGAGAGCAGACCTCGCGCGCCGCACGACCGGCTCTGGGAGTCGTTGGGCCGCTATCTGTGAATAGTCGGGTCCTCCTCTGCCACCCGGCCAAGTGCGATGGCTCTGCCGCCCTGCGGTGCTCGTCACGCAGGTATGGGGCACACGATGCTCGTAACAGCAAATAAAGGCGGCTCGGGACCTGCAGGCGAAAGGGGTCCCGTGGTGCTTCGCACGTCGACTTCGGGTCTCGGTGCAAGCCGGAGAGCTCACGGAAGTCTAAAGTTTTCGGCACGTGGTCGAATCTTTTGAAAGGCTTACCCGGCTCTTTCCGTCCATTCTGA
>NW_027310314.1:57500-70000 GCF_047496795.1 Chiloscyllium punctatum
ATTTTTTCGGGTTGGTATAAATCAGTAACCACCGACACTTAGAATATTTTCGGGTTGGTATAAATCAGTAACCAAGCGCATTTTTGAATTGGTTACTGATTTCTCCGTTCGAGTTGCGGCTGCGGTTGGCTTCAAATAGTGGTGGGGGCTTAATTATCGCCGAGGGGAGCATGTCCCGGTGGTGTGGCCGAGGATGGAGTGCCTTTTGAAGGGGGTGTTTCTGAATTTGGACCCTTTTTGAGTTGCATGGCCGGATGGGTGTGGTTTTGAAGGGTGTGTCTGTCTGGAGTGGCACCGGCGTTGGTGTGAGGCTGAGGGTGGGCGTTCGGTTCCTGGTTAGGGATAGGGAAAGGGTGAGACTTAGCTTTAGTGCTCGTGCCCCCGATTTTGGTAATGTTTGACGTCAATTTTCCAAGGAGGCGAATGCAAGGCTTCAGAGGGACTTTGAGTGTTCGGGGGCGGGGTAGCTCAGCCGGATTTGCCCCGGCGGTTCTGCGGACGGTGTTGACTTCGAGGGCGGACCGGCCCCCGTGTTCAGTCCGAATATCGTGCATTGTTAACGGCGGGAAGTGTTCCAAAAGGGAATGGGATTGAATGTGACTGCTGAAGCCGACTTTGAGACCTGTAACGCGGGTAGCTCAGCCGGATTTGACCCGGCGGTTCTGGCGACGGTCTCGCCTTCGAGGGGGGAGCGCCCCGCGTGTTCAGGCCGAATTTTGTGCATTTCCATCGGCGGGAAGAGGTCCAAACGGGAATGGGATTGAATGTGACTGCTGAAGCCGACATTGAGACCTCTAACGCGGGTAGCTCGGCAGGATTTGACCCGGCGGTTCTGCCGAAGGTCTCACCTTCGAGGGGGGAGCGTCCCGCGTGTTCAGGCCGAATATCGTGCATTGTTAACGGCGGGAAGTGTTCCAAAAGGGAATGGGATTGAATGTGACTGCTGAAGCCGACATTGAGACCTCTAACGCGGGTAGCTCGGCCGGATTTGACCCGGCGGTTCTGGCGACGGTCTCGCCTTCGAGGGGGGAGCGTCCCGCGTGTTCAGGCCGAATTTTGTGCATTTCCATCGGCGGGAAGAGGTCCAAACGGGAATGGGATTGAATGTGACTGCTGAAGCCGACATTGAGACCTCTAACGCGGGTAGCTCGGCCGGATTTGACCCGGCGGTTCTGCCGAAGGTCTCACCTTCGAGGGGGGAGCGTCCCGCGTGTTCAGGCCGAATTTTGTGCATTTCCATCGGCGGGAAGAGGTCCAAACGGGAATGGGATTGAATGTGACTGCTGAAGCCGACATTGAGACCTCTAACGCGGGTAGCTCGGCCGGATTTGACCCGGCGGTTCTGCCGAAGGTCTCACCTTCGAGGGGGGAGCGCCCACCGTGTACAGGCCGATTTTCATGCATTTCCAACCGTGGGAAGGGGTCCGAAAGGGGATGGGGGTGAACGTGACTGCTCAACCCGACTTTGAGACCTGTAACGCGGGTAGCTCAGCCGGATTTGACCCGGCGGTTCTGGCGACGGTCTCGCCTTCGAGGGGGGAGCGTCCCGCGTGTTCAGGCCGAATTTTGTGCATTTCCATCGGCGGGAAGAGGTCCAAACGGGAATGGGATTGAATGTGACTGCTGAAGCCGACATTGAGACCTCTAACGCGGGTAGCTCGGCAGGATTTGACCCGGCGGTTCTGCCGAAGGTCTCACCTTCGAGGGGGGAGCGCCCACCGTGTACAGGCCGATTTTCATGCATTTCCAACCGTGGGAAGGGGGCCGAAAGGGGATGGGGGTGAATGTGACTGCTCAACCCGACTTTGAGGCATCTAACCCGGGTAGCTCAGCCGGGTTTGACCCGGCGGTTCTGCCGACGGCCTCGCCTTCGAGGGGGGAGCGTCCCCCGTGTACAGGCCGATTTTCATGCATTTCGAACCGTGGGAAGTGGCCCAAAAGGGGATGGGAGTGAATGTGACTGCTCAACCCGACTTTGGCGCTTCCGAGCCGGGTAGCTCAGCCGGGTTTGACCCGGCGGTTCTGCCGACGGTCTCGTCTTCGAGGCGGGTGCCTCCCCCGTGTACAGGCCGATTTTCATGCATTTCGTACCGTGGGAAGTGGTCCAAAAGGGAATGGGGGTGGACGTGACTGCTCATACCGACATCGAGACTTGTAAGCCGTGTAGCTCGGCCGGGTTTGATCCGGCGGGTCTGCCGACGGTCTCGTCTTCGAGAGGGGGGCCTCCCCCGTGTACAGGCCGATTTTCGTGCATTTCCAACGGTGGGAAGAGGTTCATAAGGGGATGGGGGTGAATGTGACTGCTCAACCCGACTCTGAGGCTTCTAACCCGGGTAGCTCGGCCGGGTTTGACCCGGCGGTTCTGCCGTCGGTCTCGCCTTCGAGAGGGGCGCCTCCCCCGTGTACAGGCCGATTTTCGTGCATTTCGAACCGTGGGAAGTGGTCCAAAAGGGGATGGGGGTGGACGTGACTGCTCAACCCGACTTTGAGGCTTCTAACCCGGGTAGCTCGGCCGGGTTTGACCCGTCGATTCTGCCGATGGTCTCGTTTTGGAGGGGGGAGCCTCCCCCGTGTTCAGTCCGATTTTCGTGCATTTCGAACCGTGGGAAGTGGCCCAAAAGGGGATGGGAGTGAATGTGACTGCTCATACCGACTTTGGCGCTTCCGAGCCTGGTAGCTCAGCCGGGTTTGATCCGGCGGTTCTGCCGACGGTCTCGTCTTCGAGGCGGCTCCCTCCCCCGTGTACAGGCCGATTTTCATGCATTTGCAACGGTGGGAAGTTGCCCAAAAGGGGATGGGAGTGAATGTGACTGCTCAACCCGACTTTGGCGCTTCCGAGCCTGGTAGCTCAGCCGGGTTTGAACCGGCGGTTCTGCCGACGGTCTCGTCTTCGAGGCGGCTCCCTCCCCCGTGTACAGGCCGATTTTCGTGCATTTCGAACCGTGGGAAGTGGTCCAAAAGGGAATGGGGGTGGACGTGACTGCTCAACCCGACTCTGAGGCTTCTAACCCGGGTAGCTCGGCCGGGTTTGATCCGGCGGTTCTGCCGACGGTCTCGTCTTCGAGGCCGGTGCCTCCCCCGTGTACAGGCCGATTTTCGTGCATTTCCAACGGTGGGAAGTGGTCCAAAAGGGAATGGGGGTGGACGTGTCTGCTCATACCGACTTTGAGACTTGTAAGCCGGGTAGCTCAGCCGGGTTTGTTCCGGCGGTTCTGCCGACGGTCTCGTCATCGAGGGGGGAGCCTCCCCCGTGTCCAGGCCGATTTTCATGCATTTCCAACCGTGGGAAGTGGTCCAAAAGGGAATGGGGGTGAATGTGACTGCTCATACCGACTTTGAGACTTTTAAGCCGGGTAGCTCAGCCGGGTTTGACCCGGCGGTTCTGCCGACGGTCTCGCCTTCGAGGGGGGAGCGTCCCCCGTGTTCAGGCCGAATTTTGTGCATTTCGAACCGTGGGAAGTTGCCCAAAAGTCGATGGGAGTGAATGTGACTGCTCAACCCGACTTTGAGACTTGTAAGCCGGGTAGCTCAGCCGGGTTTGACCCGGCGGTTCTGCCGACGGTCTCGTCTTCGAGGCGGGTGCCTCCCCCGTGTACAGGCCGATTTTCATGCATTTCGTACCGTGGGAAGCGGTCCAAAAGGGGATGGGAGTGAACGTGACTGCTCATACCGACTTTGGCGCTTCCGAGCCGGGTAGCTCAGCCGGGTTTGACCCGGCGGGTCTGCCGACGGTCTCGCCTTCGAGGGGGGAGCGTCCCCCGTGTTCAGGCCGAATCTTGTGCATTTCGAACCGTGGGAAGTTGCCCAAAAGTCGATGGGAGTGAATGTGACTGCTCAACCCGACTTTGAGACTTGTAAGCCGGGTAGCTCAGCCGGGTTTGACCCGGCGGTTCTGCCGACGGTCTCGTCTTCGAGGCCGGTGCCTCCCCCGTGCACAGGCCGATTTTCGTGCATTTCCAACGGTGGGAAGTGGTCCAAAAGGGAATGGGGGTGGACGTGTCTGCTCATACCGACTTTGAGACTTGTAAGCCGGGTAGCTCAGCCGGGTTTGTTCCGGCGGTTCTGCCGACGGTCTCGTCATCGAGGGGGGAGCCTCCCCCGTGTCCAGGCCGATTTTCATGCATTTCCAACCGTGGGAAGTGGTCCAAAAGGGAATGGGGGTGAATGTGACTGCTCATACCGACTTTGAGACTTTTAAGCCGGGTAGCTCGGCCGGGTTTGACCCGGCGGTTCTGCCGTCGGTCTCGCCTTCGAGGCGGGTGCCTCCCCCGTGTACAGGCCGATTTTCGTGCATTTCGAACCGTGGGAAGTGGTCTAAATGTCGATGGGAGTGAACGTGACTGCTCAACCCGACTTTGAGACTTGTAAGCCGGGTAGCTCAGCCAGGTTTGACCCGGCGGTTCTGCCGACGGTCTCGCCTTCGAGGGCGGACCCTCCCCCGTGTACAGGCCGGTTTTCGTGCATTTCGAACCGTGGGAAGTGATCCAAAAGGGAATGGGGGTGAACGTGACTGCCCAACCCGGCTTTGAGACTTGTAAGCCGGGTAGCTCAGCCGGGTTGGACCCGGCGGTTCTGCCGACGGTCTCGACTTCGAGGCGGGTGCCTCCCCCGTGTACAGGCCGATTTTCATGCATTTGCAACGGTGGGAAGTTGCCCAAAAGTCGATGGGAGTGAATGTGACTGCTCAACCCGACTTCGAGACTTGTAAGCCGGGTAGCTCAGCCGGGTTTGACCCGGCGGTTCTGCCGACGGTCTCGCCTTCGAGGGGGGAGCCTCCCCCGTGTACAGGCCGATTTTCGTGCATTTCCAACGGTGGGAACAGGTTCAAAAGGGGATGGGAGTGATTGTGACTGCTCAACCCGACTCTAGGGCTTCTAACCCGGGTAGCCCGGCCGGGTTTGACCCGGCAGTTCTGCCGACGGTCTCGTCTTCGAGGCGGGTGCCTCCCCCGTATACAGGCCGATTTTCATGCATTTCGAACCGTGGGAAGTGGTCCAAAAGGGAATGGGGGTGGACGTGTCTGCTCATACCGACTTTGAGACTTGTAAGCCGGGTAGCTCAGCCGGGTTTGATCCGGCGGTTCTGCCGACGGTCTCGCCTTCGAGGGGGGAGCCTCCCCCGTGTTCAGTCCGATTTCCGTGCATTTCCAACCGTGGGAAGTTGCCCAAAAGGGGATGGGAGTGAATGTGACTGCTCAACCCGACTTTGGCGCTTCCGAGCCGGGTAGCTCAGCCGGGTTTGACCCGGCGGTTCTGCCGACGGTCTCGTCTTCGAGGCGGGTGCCTCCCCCGTGTACAGGCCGATTTTCATGCATTTGGAACCGTGGGAAGTGGTCCAAAAGGGAATGGGGGTGGACGTGACTGCTCATACCGACTTTGAGACTTGTAAGCCGGGTAGCTCAGCCGGGTTTGACCCGGCGGTTCTGCCGACGGTCTCGCCTTCGAGGGGGGAGCCTCCCCCGTGTTCAGTCCGATTTTCGTGCATTTCCCACGGTGGGAAATGGTATCTTTCATTACGGGGACAAGGGTCTGAAGCGGTGAAGTCAGTAACCGGCATAGTTAAGGAAAGGGTTCGAATTTTCTCAACAGTACGAAAAAAGTGAGCAGGGAAGCTAGAGAAGGTGTCAGTGAGTCCCAAACGAGTGAACCGCAAAACTTAGGGAAATGCCCGAAAGCGTTTTAAAGGGTGAAATCGGGAACGAGGAAATGATCGGAAAGTGCCTGAAAGTGCTAAATGAGTAAACAGAAAAACGAAGAAAAATGTTTGAAAAGAAGAAGTGAGTAACCAGGAAAACTTAGAAAAATGTTCAAAACGAAGAAATCAGTAACCAGGAAAACTTAGAAAAATGATCAAAAAGAAGAAATGAGTAACCAGGAAAACTTAGAAAAATGTTTAAAAAGAAGAAATCAGTAACCAGGAAAACTTAGGAAAATGTTTAAAAAGAAGAAATCAGTAACCAGAAAAACGGCGAAAAATGTTTAAAAAGAAGAAATGAGTAACCAGAAAAACTTAGAAAAATGTTTAAAAAGAAGAAATCAGTAACCAGGAAAACTTAGAAAAATGTTTAAAAAGAAGAAATCAGTAACCAGGAAAACTTAGAAAAATGTTTAAAAAGAAGAAATCAGTAACCAGGAAAACTTAGAAAAATGTTATAAAAGAAGAAGTGAGTAACCAGAAAAACTTAGAAAAATGTTTAAAAAGAAGAAATCAGTAACCAGAAAAACTGCGAAAAATGTTTAAAAAGAAGAAATCAGTAACCAGAAAAACGGCGAAAAATGTTTAAAAAGAAGAAATCAGTAACCAGAAAAACTTAGAAAAATGTTTAAAAAGAAGAAGTGAGTAACCAGAAAAACTTAGAAAAATGTTTAAAAAGAAGAAATGAGTAACCAGAAAAACTTAGAAAAATGTTTAAAAAGAAGAAATCAGTAACCAGAAAAACTTAGAAAAATGTTTAAAAAGAAGAAATCAGTAACCAGGAAAACTTAGAAAAATGTTTAAAAAGAAGAAATCAGTAACCAGAAAAACTGCGAAAAATGTTTAAAAAGAAGAAATCAGTAACCAGAAAAACTTAGAAAAATGTTTAAAAAGAAGAAGTGAGTAACCAGAAAAACTTAGAAAAATGTTTAAAAAGAAGAAATCAGTAACCAGAAAAACGGCGAAAAATGTTTAAAAAGAAGAAATCAGTAACCAGACAAACTGCGAAAAATGTTTAAAAAGAAGAAATCAGTAACCAGAAAAACTTAGAAAAATGTTTAAAAAGAAGAAATCAGTAACCAGAAAAACGGCGAAAAATGTTTAAAAAGAAGAAATGAGTAACCAGAAAAACTTAGAAAAATGTTTAAAAAGAAGAAATCAGTAACCAGAAAAACGGCGAAAAATGTTTAAAAAGAAGAAATCAGTAACCAGAAAAACTTAGAAAAATGTTTAAAAAGAAGAAATCAGTAACCAGAAAAACTGCGAAAAATGTTTAAAAAGAAGAAATCAGTAACCAGGAAAACTTAGAAAAATGTTTAAAAAGAAGAAATGAGTAACCAGGAAAACTTAGAAAAATGTTTAAAAAGAAGAAATGAGTAACCAGGAAAACTTAGAAAAATGTTTAAAAAGAAGAAATCAGTAACCAGAAAAACTTAGAAAAATGTTTAAAAAGAAGAAATCAGTAACCAGAAAAACGGCGAAAAATGTTTAAAAAGAAGAAATGAGTAACCAGAAAAACTTAGAAAAATGCTTAAAAAGAAGAAATCAGTAACCAGGAAAACTTAGAAAAATGTTTAAAAAGAAGAAATCAGTAACCAGGAAAACTTAGAAAAATGTTTAAAAAGAAGAAATCAGTAACCAGGAAAACTTAGAAAAATGTTATAAAAGAAGAAGTGAGTAACCAGAAAAACTTAGAAAAATGTTTAAAAAGAAGAAATCAGTAACCAGAAAAACTGCGAAAAATGTTTAAAAAGAAGAAATCAGTAACCAGAAAAACGGCGAAAAATGTTTAAAAAGAAGAAATCAGTAACCAGAAAAACTTAGAAAAATGTTTAAAAAGAAGAAGTGAGTAACCAGAAAAACTTAGAAAAATGTTTAAAAAGAAGAAATGAGTAACCAGAAAAACTTAGAAAAATGTTTAAAAAGAAGAAATCAGTAACCAGAAAAACTTAGAAAAATGTTTAAAAAGAAGAAATCAGTAACCAGGAAAACTTAGAAAAATGTTTAAAAAGAAGAAATCAGTAACCAGAAAAACTGCGAAAAATGTTTAAAAAGAAGAAATCAGTAACCAGAAAAACTTAGAAAAATGTTTAAAAAGAAGAAGTGAGTAACCAGAAAAACTTAGAAAAATGTTTAAAAAGAAGAAATCAGTAACCAGAAAAACGGCGAAAAATGTTTAAAAAGAAGAAATCAGTAACCAGACAAACTGCGAAAAATGTTTAAAAAGAAGAAATCAGTAACCAGAAAAACTTAGAAAAATGTTTAAAAAGAAGAAATCAGTAACCAGAAAAACTTAGAAAAATGTTTCAAAAGAAGAAGTGAGTAACCAGAAAAACTTAGAAAAATGTTTAAAAAGAAGAAGTGAGTAACCAGAAAAACTTAGAAAAATGTTTAAAAAGAAGAAATCAGTAACCAGAAAAACTTAGAAAAATGTTTAAAAAGAAGAAATCAGTAACCAGAAAAACTGCGAAAAATGTTTAAAAAGAAGAAATCAGTAACCAGGAAAACTTAGAAAAATGTTTAAAAAGAAGAAATGAGTAACCAGGAAAACTTAGAAAAATGTTTAAAAAGAAGAAATGAGTAACCAGGAAAACTTAGAAAAATGTTTAAAAAGAAGAAATCAGTAACCAGAAAAACTTAGAAAAATGTTTAAAAAGAAGAAATCAGTAACCAGAAAAACGGCGAAAAATGTTTAAAAAGAAGAAATGAGTAACCAGAAAAACTTAGAAAAATGTTTAAAAAGAAGAAATCAGTAACCAGAAAAACGGCGAAAAATGTTTAAAAAGAAGAAATCAGTAACCAGAAAAACTTAGAAAAATGTTTAAAAAGAAGAAATGAGTAACCAGAAAAACTTAGAAAAATGTTTAAAAAGAAGAAATCAGTAACCAGAAAAACTTAGAAAAATGTTTAAAAAGAAGAAATGAGTAACCAGAAAAACTTAGAAAAATGTTTAAAAAGAAGAAATCAGTAACCAGAAAAACGGCGAAAAATGTTTAAAAAGAAGAAATCAGTAACCAGAAAAACGGCGAAAAATGTTTAAAAAGAAGAAATCAGTAACCAGACAAACTGCGAAAAATGTTTAAAAAGAAGAAATCAGTAACCAGAAAAACTTAGAAAAATGTTTAAAAAGAAGAAATCAGTAACCAGGAAAACTTGGAAAAAAACACTTAGAAAAATTTTCAGCAAAGTGTGAAAAATATTCTAAGTGTCAGCGGAGGAAAATGCTGCAGCATCGGGAAAGATTCGCAAACTTACACCGAACATGTGCTCCGAAGTGCCGGAGGAATTGGGTGAATTGAGCCCGGCAAATGGCCAGCTGTCGTTTTGTGCCTGCAGCCCGAAAACTTTAACTTTGTCTGTCGCGGAAGTCCGGACCGAGAAAAATCCAAACGGTTTTGACCGGACCGAGTTCCAGACCGATGCAGTCAAATTTGGAATTCAGACCCATTCAGTGCCACTTGTAGTTTTTCCGCAGTGAGGTTGGCGGGGTACCCGGAGATATATGGGAACACGATTTTTAGAACAAAATGGCGGCGCGGGACCGTTCTGAAAGGCATCCGAAAAACGGTTCCACGGGCATAGCACTTTAATGACAGGTATGAGTGCATGCCGGAGAGCTCTTGGAAGTCGAATTTTTGACACTTTGTCAATTTTTTGACAGATTTGACAAACTCTTTCTGTCTGTTCTAAGAGTCAGTCAGAGACTTGTGCGGCGGTCTTTTGACACTATTGGAGGGCGGGCAAACCCCACGTTGACTCCGGCCGTCCCTCCACAGGCGCTCGTGTCCAAAATGAAGGCGAGAGACGCGAGTGGCCTGGTTCCCTTGGGTGTTGCCAAGAAGGCTGCGGGCTGACCGTTGCCTGAGCACTCCCTAAAGCCTCTTGTGATGAGAGCAGACCTCGCCTGCCGCACGACCGGCTCTGGGAGTCGTTGGGCCGCTATTTGTGAATAGTCTGGTCCTCCTCTGCCACCCGGACAAGCGCGATGGCTCTGCCGCCCTGCGGTGCTCGTCACCCAGGTTTGGGGAACACGATACTCGTAACAAAAATAAAAGGCGGCTCGGGACCTGCAGGCGAAAGGGGTCCCGTGGTGCTAAGCACGTCGACTTCGGGTCTCGGTGCAAGCCGGAGAGCTCACGGAAGTCTAAAGTTTTCGGCACGTGGTCGAATCTTTTCAAAGGCTTACCCGGCTCTTTCCGTCCATTCTGAGAGTAAGTCAGAGGCCGGTGCGGAGGTCTCTTGACAATCGGAGGGGGTGGTGGCCCTCCGCAGGCGCTCGTGTCGAAAATGAAGGCGAGAGACGCGAGTGGCCTGGTTCCCCTGGGTGTTGCCAGGAAGGCTGCGGGCTGACCCTTGCCTGAGCACTCCCTAAAGCCTCTTGTGATGAGAGCAGACCTCGCGCGCCGCACGACCGGCTCTGGGAGTCGTTGGGCCGCTATCTGTGAATAGTCGGGTCCTCCTCTGCCACCCGGCCAAGTGCGATGGCTCTGCCGCCCTGCGGTGCTCGTCACGCAGGTATGGGGCACACGATGCTCGTAACAGCAAATAAAGGCGGCTCGGGACCTGCAGGCGAAAGGGGTCCCGTGGTGCTTCGCACGTCGACTTCGGGTCTCGGTGCAAGCCGGAGAGCTCACGGAAGTCTAAAGTTTTCGGCACGTGGTCGAATCTGTTGAAAGGCTTACCCGGCTCTTTCCGTCCATTCTGAGAGTCAGTCAGAGGCCGGTGCGGCGGTCTATTGACGACCGGAGGCTCCCATGGGTGTTGCGATGAGGGTGGAGGGCACAGAACCTTGCCTTAGCACTCCCTAATAAAGCCTCTTGTGAAGAGAGCAGACCTCGCGCGCCGCACGACCGGCTCTGGGAGTCGTTGGGCCGCTATCTGTGAATAGTCGGGTCCTCCTCTGCCACCCGGCCAAGTGCGATGGCTCTGCCGCCCTGCGGTGCTCGTCACGCAGGTATGGGGCACACGATGCTCGTAACAGCAAATAAAGGCGGCTCGGGACCTGCAGGCGAAAGGGGTCCCGTGGTGCTTCGCACGTCGACTTCGGGTCTCGGTGCAAGCCGGAGAGCTCACGGAAGTCTAAAGTTTTCGGCACGTGGTCGAATCTTTTGAAAGGCTTACCCGGCTCTTTCCGTCCATTCTGAGAGTCAGTCAGAGGCCGGTGCGGCGGTCTATTGACGACCGGAGGCTCCCATGGGTGTTGCGATGAGGGTGGAGGGCACAGAACCTTGCCTTAGCACTCCCTAATAAAGCCTCTTGTGAAGAGAGCAGACCTCGCGCGCCGCACGACCGGCTCTGGGAGTCGTTGGGCCGCTATCTGTGAATAGTCGGGTCCTCCTCTGCCACCCGGCCAAGTGCGATGGCTCTGCCGCCCTGCGGTGCTCGTCACGCAGGTATGGGGCACACGATGCTCGTAACAGCAAATAAAGGCGGCTCGGGACCTGCAGGCGAAAGGGGTCCCGTGGTGCTTCGCACGTCGACTTCGGGTCTCGGTGCAAGCCGGAGAGCTCACGGAAGTCTAAAGTTTTCGGCACGTGGTCGAATCTTTTGAAAGGCTTACCCGGCTCTTTCCGTCCATTCTGAGAGTCAGTCAGAGGCCGGTGCGGCGGTCTATTGACGACCGGAGGCTCCCATGGGTGTTGCGATGAGGGTGGAGGGCACAGAACCTTGCCTTAGCACTCCCTAATAAAGCCTCTTGTGAAGAGAGCAGACCTCGCGCGCCGCACGACCGGCTCTGGGAGTCGTTGGGCCGCTATCTGTGAATAGTCGGGTCCTCCTCTGCCACCCGGCCAAGTGCGATGGCTCTGCCGCCCTGCGGTGCTCGTCACGCAGGTATGGGGCACACGATGCTCGTAACAGCAAATAAAGGCGGCTCGGGACCTGCAGGCGAAAGGGGTCCCGTGGTGCTTCGCACGTCGACTTCGGGTCTCGGTGCAAGCCGGAGAGCTCACGGAAGTCTAAAGTTTTCGGCACGTGGTCGAATCTTTTGAAAGGCTTACCCGGCTCTTTCCGTCCATTCTGAGAGTCAGTCAGAGGCCGGTGCGGCGGTCTATTGACGACCGGAGGCTCCCATGGGTGTTGCGATGAGGGTGGAGGGCACAGAACCTTGCCTTAGCACTCCCTAATAAAGCCTCTTGTGAAGAGAGCAGACCTCGCGCGCCGCACGACCGGCTCTGGGAGTCGTTGGGCCGCTATCTGTGAATAGTCGGGTCCTCCTCTGCCACCCGGCCAAGTGCGATGGCTCTGCCGCCCTGCGGTGCTCGTCACGCAGGTATGGGGCACACGATGCTCGTAACAGCAAATAAAGGCGGCTCGGGACCTGCAGGCGAAAGGGGTCCCGTGGTGCTTCGCACGTCGACTTCGGGTCTCGGTGCAAGCCGGAGAGCTCACGGAAGTCTAAAGTTTTCGGCACGTGGTCGAATCTTTTGAAAGGCTTACCCGGCTCTTTCCGTCCATTCTGAGAGTCAGTCAGAGGCCGGTGCGGCGGTCTATTGACGACCGGAGGCTCCCATGGGTGTTGCGATGAGGGTGGAGGGCACAGAACCTTGCCTTAGCACTCCCTAATAAAGCCTCTTGTGAAGAGAGCAGACCTCGCGCGCCGCACGACCGGCTCTGGGAGTCGTTGGGCCGCTATCTGTGAATAGTCGGGTCCTCCTCTGCCACCCGGCCAAGTGCGATGGCTCTGCCGCCCTGCGGTGCTCGTCACGCAGGTATGGGGCACACGATGCTCGTAACAGCAAATAAAGGCGGCTCGGGACCTGCAGGCGAAAGGGGTCCCGTGGTGCTTCGCACGTCGACTTCGGGTC
>NW_027310314.1:75000-77500 GCF_047496795.1 Chiloscyllium punctatum
AGAGCTCGTCGGGGTAGCAGGCCCTGCAGCCGTGGTCACCGCCAAACCCCCACAACTCGAGCAAGTGAAAAAAAAAGTAACAAATAAGAAAGGATCGTCGGCTTGGGGGTACGCCCGTTTCCGTTTCAACTTGTCTCGCGAGGGTGGTTTCGGGGCCAGCAGGAGAGCTCGTCGGGGTAGCAGGCCCTGCAGCCGTGGTCACCGCCAAACCCCCACAACTCGAGCAAGTGAAAAAAAAAAGTAACAAATAAGAAAGGATCTCTGTCGGCTTGGGGGTACGCCCGTTTCCGTTTCAACTTGTCTCGCGAGGGTGGTTTCGGGGCCAGCAGGAGAGCTCGTCGGGGTAGCAGGCCCTGCAGCCGTGGTCACCGCCAAATCGCCACAACTCGAGCAAGTGAAAAAAAAAAGTAACAAATAAGAAAGGATCGTCGGCTTGGGGGTACGCCCGTTTCCGTTTCAACTTGTCTCGCGAGGGTGGTTTCGGGGCCAGCAGGAGAGCTCGTCGGGGTAGCAGGCCCTGCAGCCGTGGTCACCGCCAAACCCCCCACAACTGTTGGGCGCCTACCTGCGCGGGGCAGGAGGACACTTTCCGATTTCAAATCTCCGTTTGCCGAGTCCACCCCGAACGCACGCGGGCGGGCGGGTTCGCATCACCCTTCGTCACAAGGGGCGAAGCCCGTTCCACCGTCTCGTCAGTAGTGCCGACCGGTCTGTGATCGACGAGGGGAGCCACACCAGGTCCGGCCCTGCTGCTTGGCGGCACCGCGTCGTCGGGAGCTCGCGACAGACGGAGGGTTTCGGTGTACTCTCCAGCCACGGGAAACGAAGCCGGTGATGCAGGCGCCGGTCTTTCGCTCCCAAATCGGCTGGGTTTACATCGTTGCTATCTAGTCACGCTCCCTTCAAACCCGACGGGGTACCTATTCCCCTCACCCGTCTGTGCGTATACAGCCTCTTTGCACTTGCGGGATGGGGGTGGTGGTTTAAAGACTCTCGAGTTGCCGCCCGTCGGTCTCCGAGCTCCGTGCAGTAGTGATCCCCAGCGAACTGCCAGCAGGGCGAACGAGCGATCCCGCTCTCGGTCGGGGCGCCTGGCGTCGATCGGTGGTCGGTGGCTTGCGGGCAAGCTGCGCTGTGAGTGTGGGAACGAGTATGACGAGCCGTTGCCGCGACTCCCAGTCCACCTCGGCGGTGGCTGGGCCGGGCGGGCGTCTGCTCGGGCGAGTGCCGCCCCCGCCTCCTCGCAGGAAGTCCGCTCGCCGACACGCCGCCACGTGCACGCGTCAGTGACGCTGCCGAACCGATGGCCGGTGCCCGTTCCCGCCTCTGCTTTTCCTAGGGCAAAGCTGCTGCACGCCTCGTGATACTAGGCGGGCGACATGGTGGCGGTGATCCTGCCTCCGTCGCTGCGGTGCGTTGGGGCACGCATCGCCTCTTGGGCGCCCTGTCCTCCTCCCCCCAATAGACGTATGTTTCTGCGGGCCGCACCAGGATGGTGCTCCCCATCGCTTCACGCCACCCTGCTCCGCCCGCACGCCGGCGTGCAGGTGGCTGTAGCTCAAGGTGGGGAGCGTATGTGCGGTCCGGGTCGCTTTCCTCTGGCGAGGGAGAGACCTAAAACAAACTCAGACAACTCTTGACGGTGGATCACTCGGCTCGTGCGTCGATGACGAACGCAGCTAGCTGCGAGAATTAATGTGAATTGCAGGACACATTGATCATCGACACTTTGAACGCACTTTGCGGCCCCGGGTTCTTCCCGGGGCCACGCCTGTCTGAGGGTCGTTTGGCAATCAATCGCACTCGCCTTGGCTGGCGAGAGCGCGGCTGGGGTGTCGCAGAGGACCCGTCCTCTTTGTCCCCCTAAGTTCAGACTCCGGAGCCCTCCGGCGTCGGAGCGCTTGGCCTTTCCCCCCCACCCTGCACATTCCGTTCGTCAGGCTCGACGCCATCCCCCCCGCCGGGGAGCGCGGCCTGGCGTCCGTCTGTGTCGTGGCAGTGGGGCCAGCACGGCTGTCACCGGTCCCAGAATGGCTGTCGGTGGTTCACACTGTGTGTGTGTGCCAACCCTCCTGGTCTCTGGGACACGGAGCTGCCACGAAGTGTTGAGCCTCCAGTGGGGGGTCTGCCTAAGCTCTGCACGTCCGCATTGGGTCCGTCTCTCGGTTGGCTGGCAGTGGAAAGAGTGAAGGGAGCCGCGGAGGTCCGGTGCTGGTGCGCCGCCGGCCTGACCGTGGAGCTCGCCGGTTTGACACGCTGACCCGACTCGATGGTTGATCGATTGAGAGTGCTGGGAGCTGCAGGCCGCCCGCTGCTGCAGCCGCCCGTCTCGTGGTTCGTCCTCGGCCTTAAGTGGCCGGCGGGGCGTCTGATCCTGTCTCCCCTGCTGGCGCCGAGTGCCTGGCCGAGGGAGGAGGTTTTCGTCGAACGCTGTGACTTGGACGGTCGCACGCGCGTGGATCGCTGGCTCTTGGCTCTCCCGTTCAGTCCGCACGTTTTC
>NW_027310314.1:87500-100000 GCF_047496795.1 Chiloscyllium punctatum
ATCAGTAACCACTGACACTTAGAATTTTTTCGGGTCGGTACAAATCAGTAACCACTGACACTTAGAATATTTTCGGGTTGGTATAAATCAGTAACCACCGACACTTAGAATATTTTCGAGTTGGTATAAATCAGTAACCACCGACACTTAGAATATTTTCGAGTTGGTATAAATCAGTAACCACTGACACTTAGAATTTTTTCGAGTTGGTATAAATCAGTAACCACTGACACTTAGAATATTTTCGGGTTGGTATAAATCAGTAACCACCGACACTTAGAATATTTTCGGGTTGGTATAAATCAGTAACCACTGACACTTAGAATTTTTTCGGGTCGGTACAAATCAGTAACCACTGACACTTAGAATATTTTCGGGTTGGTATAAATCAGTAACCACCGACACTTAGAATATTTTCGAGTTGGTATAAATCAGTAACCACTGACACTTAGAATTTTTTCGAGTTGGTATAAATCAGTAACCACTGACACTTAGAATATTTTCGGGTTGGTATAAATCAGTAACCACCGACACTTAGAATATTTTCGAGTTGGTATAAATCAGTAACCACTGACACTTAGAATTTTTTCGAGTTGGTATAAATCAGTAACCACTGACACTTAGAATATTTTCGGGTCGGTACAAATCAGTAACCACTGACACTTAGAATATTTTCGGGTTGGTATAAATCAGTAACCACTGACACTTAGAATTTTTTCGAGTTGGTATAAATCAGTAACCACTGACACTTAGAATTTTTTCGGGTTGGTATAAATCAGTAACCACCGACACTTAGAATATTTTCGGGTTGGTATAAATCAGTAACCAAGCGCATTTTTGAATTGGTTACTGATTTCTCCGTTCGAGTTGCGGCTGCGGTTGGCTTCAAATAGTGGTGGGGGCTTAATTATCGCCGAGGGGAGCATGTCCCGGTGGTGTGGCCGAGGATGGAGTGCCTTTTGAAGGGGGTGTTTCTGAATTTGGACCCTTTTTGAGTTGCATGGCCGGATGGGTGTGGTTTTGAAGGGTGTGTCTGTCTGGAGTGGCACCGGCGTTGGTGTGAGGCTGAGGGTGGGCGTTCGGTTCCTGGTTAGGGATAGGGAAAGGGTGAGACTTAGCTTTAGTGCTCGTGCCCCCGATTTTGGTAATGTTTGACGTCAATTTTCCAAGGAGGCGAATGCAAGGCTTCAGAGGGACTTTGAGTGTTCGGGGGCGGGGTAGCTCAGCCGGATTTGCCCCGGCGGTTCTGCGGACGGTGTTGACTTCGAGGGCGGACCGGCCCCCGTGTTCAGTCCGAATATCGTGCATTGTTAACGGCGGGAAGTGTTCCAAAAGGGAATGGGATTGAATGTGACTGCTGAAGCCGACTTTGAGACCTGTAACGCGGGTAGCTCAGCCGGATTTGACCCGGCGGTTCTGGCGACGGTCTCGCCTTCGAGGGGGGAGCGCCCCGCGTGTTCAGGCCGAATTTTGTGCATTTCCATCGGCGGGAAGAGGTCCAAACGGGAATGGGATTGAATGTGACTGCTGAAGCCGACATTGAGACCTCTAACGCGGGTAGCTCGGCAGGATTTGACCCGGCGGTTCTGCCGAAGGTCTCACCTTCGAGGGGGGAGCGTCCCGCGTGTTCAGGCCGAATATCGTGCATTGTTAACGGCGGGAAGTGTTCCAAAAGGGAATGGGATTGAATGTGACTGCTGAAGCCGACATTGAGACCTCTAACGCGGGTAGCTCGGCCGGATTTGACCCGGCGGTTCTGGCGACGGTCTCGCCTTCGAGGGGGGAGCGTCCCGCGTGTTCAGGCCGAATTTTGTGCATTTCCATCGGCGGGAAGAGGTCCAAACGGGAATGGGATTGAATGTGACTGCTGAAGCCGACATTGAGACCTCTAACGCGGGTAGCTCGGCCGGATTTGACCCGGCGGTTCTGCCGAAGGTCTCACCTTCGAGGGGGGAGCGTCCCGCGTGTTCAGGCCGAATTTTGTGCATTTCCATCGGCGGGAAGAGGTCCAAACGGGAATGGGATTGAATGTGACTGCTGAAGCCGACATTGAGACCTCTAACGCGGGTAGCTCGGCCGGATTTGACCCGGCGGTTCTGCCGAAGGTCTCACCTTCGAGGGGGGAGCGCCCACCGTGTACAGGCCGATTTTCATGCATTTCCAACCGTGGGAAGGGGTCCGAAAGGGGATGGGGGTGAACGTGACTGCTCAACCCGACTTTGAGACCTGTAACGCGGGTAGCTCAGCCGGATTTGACCCGGCGGTTCTGGCGACGGTCTCGCCTTCGAGGGGGGAGCGTCCCGCGTGTTCAGGCCGAATTTTGTGCATTTCCATCGGCGGGAAGAGGTCCAAACGGGAATGGGATTGAATGTGACTGCTGAAGCCGACATTGAGACCTCTAACGCGGGTAGCTCGGCAGGATTTGACCCGGCGGTTCTGCCGAAGGTCTCACCTTCGAGGGGGGAGCGCCCACCGTGTACAGGCCGATTTTCATGCATTTCCAACCGTGGGAAGGGGGCCGAAAGGGGATGGGGGTGAATGTGACTGCTCAACCCGACTTTGAGGCATCTAACCCGGGTAGCTCAGCCGGGTTTGACCCGGCGGTTCTGCCGACGGCCTCGCCTTCGAGGGGGGAGCGTCCCCCGTGTACAGGCCGATTTTCATGCATTTCGAACCGTGGGAAGTGGCCCAAAAGGGGATGGGAGTGAATGTGACTGCTCAACCCGACTTTGGCGCTTCCGAGCCGGGTAGCTCAGCCGGGTTTGACCCGGCGGTTCTGCCGACGGTCTCGTCTTCGAGGCGGGTGCCTCCCCCGTGTACAGGCCGATTTTCATGCATTTCGTACCGTGGGAAGTGGTCCAAAAGGGAATGGGGGTGGACGTGACTGCTCATACCGACATCGAGACTTGTAAGCCGTGTAGCTCGGCCGGGTTTGATCCGGCGGGTCTGCCGACGGTCTCGTCTTCGAGAGGGGGGCCTCCCCCGTGTACAGGCCGATTTTCGTGCATTTCCAACGGTGGGAAGAGGTTCATAAGGGGATGGGGGTGAATGTGACTGCTCAACCCGACTCTGAGGCTTCTAACCCGGGTAGCTCGGCCGGGTTTGACCCGGCGGTTCTGCCGTCGGTCTCGCCTTCGAGAGGGGCGCCTCCCCCGTGTACAGGCCGATTTTCGTGCATTTCGAACCGTGGGAAGTGGTCCAAAAGGGGATGGGGGTGGACGTGACTGCTCAACCCGACTTTGAGGCTTCTAACCCGGGTAGCTCGGCCGGGTTTGACCCGTCGATTCTGCCGATGGTCTCGTTTTGGAGGGGGGAGCCTCCCCCGTGTTCAGTCCGATTTTCGTGCATTTCGAACCGTGGGAAGTGGCCCAAAAGGGGATGGGAGTGAATGTGACTGCTCATACCGACTTTGGCGCTTCCGAGCCTGGTAGCTCAGCCGGGTTTGATCCGGCGGTTCTGCCGACGGTCTCGTCTTCGAGGCGGCTCCCTCCCCCGTGTACAGGCCGATTTTCATGCATTTGCAACGGTGGGAAGTTGCCCAAAAGGGGATGGGAGTGAATGTGACTGCTCAACCCGACTTTGGCGCTTCCGAGCCTGGTAGCTCAGCCGGGTTTGAACCGGCGGTTCTGCCGACGGTCTCGTCTTCGAGGCGGCTCCCTCCCCCGTGTACAGGCCGATTTTCGTGCATTTCGAACCGTGGGAAGTGGTCCAAAAGGGAATGGGGGTGGACGTGACTGCTCAACCCGACTCTGAGGCTTCTAACCCGGGTAGCTCGGCCGGGTTTGATCCGGCGGTTCTGCCGACGGTCTCGTCTTCGAGGCCGGTGCCTCCCCCGTGTACAGGCCGATTTTCGTGCATTTCCAACGGTGGGAAGTGGTCCAAAAGGGAATGGGGGTGGACGTGTCTGCTCATACCGACTTTGAGACTTGTAAGCCGGGTAGCTCAGCCGGGTTTGTTCCGGCGGTTCTGCCGACGGTCTCGTCATCGAGGGGGGAGCCTCCCCCGTGTCCAGGCCGATTTTCATGCATTTCCAACCGTGGGAAGTGGTCCAAAAGGGAATGGGGGTGAATGTGACTGCTCATACCGACTTTGAGACTTTTAAGCCGGGTAGCTCAGCCGGGTTTGACCCGGCGGTTCTGCCGACGGTCTCGCCTTCGAGGGGGGAGCGTCCCCCGTGTTCAGGCCGAATTTTGTGCATTTCGAACCGTGGGAAGTTGCCCAAAAGTCGATGGGAGTGAATGTGACTGCTCAACCCGACTTTGAGACTTGTAAGCCGGGTAGCTCAGCCGGGTTTGACCCGGCGGTTCTGCCGACGGTCTCGTCTTCGAGGCGGGTGCCTCCCCCGTGTACAGGCCGATTTTCATGCATTTCGTACCGTGGGAAGCGGTCCAAAAGGGGATGGGAGTGAACGTGACTGCTCATACCGACTTTGGCGCTTCCGAGCCGGGTAGCTCAGCCGGGTTTGACCCGGCGGGTCTGCCGACGGTCTCGCCTTCGAGGGGGGAGCGTCCCCCGTGTTCAGGCCGAATCTTGTGCATTTCGAACCGTGGGAAGTTGCCCAAAAGTCGATGGGAGTGAATGTGACTGCTCAACCCGACTTTGAGACTTGTAAGCCGGGTAGCTCAGCCGGGTTTGACCCGGCGGTTCTGCCGACGGTCTCGTCTTCGAGGCCGGTGCCTCCCCCGTGCACAGGCCGATTTTCGTGCATTTCCAACGGTGGGAAGTGGTCCAAAAGGGAATGGGGGTGGACGTGTCTGCTCATACCGACTTTGAGACTTGTAAGCCGGGTAGCTCAGCCGGGTTTGTTCCGGCGGTTCTGCCGACGGTCTCGTCATCGAGGGGGGAGCCTCCCCCGTGTCCAGGCCGATTTTCATGCATTTCCAACCGTGGGAAGTGGTCCAAAAGGGAATGGGGGTGAATGTGACTGCTCATACCGACTTTGAGACTTTTAAGCCGGGTAGCTCGGCCGGGTTTGACCCGGCGGTTCTGCCGTCGGTCTCGCCTTCGAGGCGGGTGCCTCCCCCGTGTACAGGCCGATTTTCGTGCATTTCGAACCGTGGGAAGTGGTCTAAATGTCGATGGGAGTGAACGTGACTGCTCAACCCGACTTTGAGACTTGTAAGCCGGGTAGCTCAGCCAGGTTTGACCCGGCGGTTCTGCCGACGGTCTCGCCTTCGAGGGCGGACCCTCCCCCGTGTACAGGCCGGTTTTCGTGCATTTCGAACCGTGGGAAGTGATCCAAAAGGGAATGGGGGTGAACGTGACTGCCCAACCCGGCTTTGAGACTTGTAAGCCGGGTAGCTCAGCCGGGTTGGACCCGGCGGTTCTGCCGACGGTCTCGACTTCGAGGCGGGTGCCTCCCCCGTGTACAGGCCGATTTTCATGCATTTGCAACGGTGGGAAGTTGCCCAAAAGTCGATGGGAGTGAATGTGACTGCTCAACCCGACTTCGAGACTTGTAAGCCGGGTAGCTCAGCCGGATTTGACCCGGCGGTTCTGCCGACGGTCTCGCCTTCGAGGGGGGAGCCTCCCCCGTGTACAGGCCGATTTTCGTGCATTTCCAACGGTGGGAACAGGTTCAAAAGGGGATGGGAGTGATTGTGACTGCTCAACCCGACTCTAGGGCTTCTAACCCGGGTAGCCCGGCCGGGTTTGACCCGGCAGTTCTGCCGACGGTCTCGTCTTCGAGGCGGGTGCCTCCCCCGTATACAGGCCGATTTTCATGCATTTCGAACCGTGGGAAGTGGTCCAAAAGGGAATGGGGGTGGACGTGTCTGCTCATACCGACTTTGAGACTTGTAAGCCGGGTAGCTCAGCCGGGTTTGATCCGGCGGTTCTGCCGACGGTCTCGCCTTCGAGGGGGGAGCCTCCCCCGTGTTCAGTCCGATTTCCATGCATTTCCAACCGTGGGAAGTTGCCCAAAAGGGGATGGGAGTGAATGTGACTGCTCAACCCGACTTTGGCGCTTCCGAGCCGGGTAGCTCAGCCGGGTTTGACCCGGCGGTTCTGCCGACGGTCTCGTCTTCGAGGCGGGTGCCTCCCCCGTGTACAGGCCGATTTTCATGCATTTGGAACCGTGGGAAGTGGTCCAAAAGGGAATGGGGGTGGACGTGACTGCTCATACCGACTTTGAGACTTGTAAGCCGGGTAGCTCAGCCGGGTTTGACCCGGCGGTTCTGCCGACGGTCTCGCCTTCGAGGGGGGAGCCTCCCCCGTGTTCAGTCCGATTTTCGTGCATTTCCCACGGTGGGAAATGGTATCTTTCATTACGGGGACAAGGGTCTGAAGCGGTGAAGTCAGTAACCGGCATAGTTAAGGAAAGGGTTCGAATTTTCTCAACAGTACGAAAAAAGTGAGCAGGGAAGCTAGAGAAGGTGTCAGTGAGTCCCAAACGAGTGAACCGCAAAACTTAGGGAAATGCCCGAAAGCGTTTTAAAGGGTGAAATCGGGAACGAGGAAATGATCGGAAAGTGCCTGAAAGTGCTAAATGAGTAAACAGAAAAACGAAGAAAAATGTTTGAAAAGAAGAAGTGAGTAACCAGGAAAACTTAGAAAAATGTTCAAAACGAAGAAATCAGTAACCAGGAAAACTTAGAAAAATGATCAAAAAGAAGAAATGAGTAACCAGGAAAACTTAGAAAAATGTTTAAAAAGAAGAAATCAGTAACCAGGAAAACTTAGGAAAATGTTTAAAAAGAAGAAATCAGTAACCAGAAAAACTGCGAAAAATGTTTAAAAAGAAGAAATGAGTAACCAGAAAAACTTAGAAAAATGTTTAAAAAGAAGAAATCAGTAACCAGGAAAACTTAGAAAAATGTTTAAAAAGAAGAAATCAGTAACCAGGAAAACTTAGAAAAATGTTTAAAAAGAAGAAATCAGTAACCAGGAAAACTTAGAAAAATGTTATAAAAGAAGAAGTGAGTAACCAGAAAAACTTAGAAAAATGTTTAAAAAGAAGAAATCAGTAACCAGAAAAACTGCGAAAAATGTTTAAAAAGAAGAAATCAGTAACCAGAAAAACGGCGAAAAATGTTTAAAAAGAAGAAATCAGTAACCAGAAAAACTTAGAAAAATGTTTAAAAAGAAGAAGTGAGTAACCAGAAAAACTTAGAAAAATGTTTAAAAAGAAGAAATGAGTAACCAGAAAAACTTAGAAAAATGTTTAAAAAGAAGAAATCAGTAACCAGAAAAACTTAGAAAAATGTTTAAAAAGAAGAAATCAGTAACCAGGAAAACTTAGAAAAATGTTTAAAAAGAAGAAATCAGTAACCAGAAAAACTGCGAAAAATGTTTAAAAAGAAGAAATCAGTAACCAGAAAAACTTAGAAAAATGTTTAAAAAGAAGAAGTGAGTAACCAGAAAAACTTAGAAAAATGTTTAAAAAGAAGAAATCAGTAACCAGAAAAACGGCGAAAAATGTTTAAAAAGAAGAAATCAGTAACCAGACAAACTGCGAAAAATGTTTAAAAAGAAGAAATCAGTAACCAGAAAAACTTAGAAAAATGTTTAAAAAGAAGAAATCAGTAACCAGAAAAACGGCGAAAAATGTTTAAAAAGAAGAAATGAGTAACCAGAAAAACTTAGAAAAATGTTTAAAAAGAAGAAATCAGTAACCAGAAAAACGGCGAAAAATGTTTAAAAAGAAGAAATCAGTAACCAGAAAAACTTAGAAAAATGTTTAAAAAGAAGAAATCAGTAACCAGAAAAACTGCGAAAAATGTTTAAAAAGAAGAAATCAGTAACCAGGAAAACTTAGAAAAATGTTTAAAAAGAAGAAATGAGTAACCAGGAAAACTTAGAAAAATGTTTAAAAAGAAGAAATGAGTAACCAGGAAAACTTAGAAAAATGTTTAAAAAGAAGAAATCAGTAACCAGAAAAACTTAGAAAAATGTTTAAAAAGAAGAAATCAGTAACCAGAAAAACGGCGAAAAATGTTTAAAAAGAAGAAATGAGTAACCAGAAAAACTTAGAAAAATGCTTAAAAAGAAGAAATCAGTAACCAGGAAAACTTAGAAAAATGTTTAAAAAGAAGAAATCAGTAACCAGGAAAACTTAGAAAAATGTTTAAAAAGAAGAAATCAGTAACCAGGAAAACTTAGAAAAATGTTATAAAAGAAGAAGTGAGTAACCAGAAAAACTTAGAAAAATGTTTAAAAAGAAGAAATCAGTAACCAGAAAAACTGCGAAAAATGTTTAAAAAGAAGAAATCAGTAACCAGAAAAACGGCGAAAAATGTTTAAAAAGAAGAAATCAGTAACCAGAAAAACTTAGAAAAATGTTTAAAAAGAAGAAGTGAGTAACCAGAAAAACTTAGAAAAATGTTTAAAAAGAAGAAATGAGTAACCAGAAAAACTTAGAAAAATGTTTAAAAAGAAGAAATCAGTAACCAGAAAAACTTAGAAAAATGTTTAAAAAGAAGAAATCAGTAACCAGGAAAACTTAGAAAAATGTTTAAAAAGAAGAAATCAGTAACCAGAAAAACTGCGAAAAATGTTTAAAAAGAAGAAATCAGTAACCAGAAAAACTTAGAAAAATGTTTAAAAAGAAGAAGTGAGTAACCAGAAAAACTTAGAAAAATGTTTAAAAAGAAGAAATCAGTAACCAGAAAAACGGCGAAAAATGTTTAAAAAGAAGAAATCAGTAACCAGACAAACTGCGAAAAATGTTTAAAAAGAAGAAATCAGTAACCAGAAAAACTTAGAAAAATGTTTAAAAAGAAGAAATCAGTAACCAGAAAAACTTAGAAAAATGTTTCAAAAGAAGAAGTGAGTAACCAGAAAAACTTAGAAAAATGTTTAAAAAGAAGAAGTGAGTAACCAGAAAAACTTAGAAAAATGTTTAAAAAGAAGAAATCAGTAACCAGAAAAAC
Source organism: Chiloscyllium punctatum (assembly GCF_047496795.1). Classification (NCBI taxonomy): domain Eukaryota; kingdom Metazoa; phylum Chordata; class Chondrichthyes; order Orectolobiformes; family Hemiscylliidae; genus Chiloscyllium; species Chiloscyllium punctatum. The sequence goes on from NW_027310314.1 coordinate 96,371, forward strand.
TTAGAAAAATGTTTAAAAAGAAGAAATCAGTAACCAGAAAAACTGCGAAAAATGTTTAAAAAGAAGAAATCAGTAACCAGGAAAACTTAGAAAAATGTTTAAAAAGAAGAAATGAGTAACCAGGAAAACTTAGAAAAATGTTTAAAAAGAAGAAATGAGTAACCAGGAAAACTTAGAAAAATGTTTAAAAAGAAGAAATCAGTAACCAGAAAAACTTAGAAAAATGTTTAAAAAGAAGAAATCAGTAACCAGAAAAACGGCGAAAAATGTTTAAAAAGAAGAAATGAGTAACCAGAAAAACTTAGAAAAATGTTTAAAAAGAAGAAATCAGTAACCAGAAAAACGGCGAAAAATGTTTAAAAAGAAGAAATCAGTAACCAGAAAAACTTAGAAAAATGTTTAAAAAGAAGAAATGAGTAACCAGAAAAACTTAGAAAAATGTTTAAAAAGAAGAAATCAGTAACCAGAAAAACTTAGAAAAATGTTTAAAAAGAAGAAATGAGTAACCAGAAAAACTTAGAAAAATGTTTAAAAAGAAGAAATCAGTAACCAGAAAAACGGCGAAAAATGTTTAAAAAGAAGAAATCAGTAACCAGAAAAACGGCGAAAAATGTTTAAAAAGAAGAAATCAGTAACCAGACAAACTGCGAAAAATGTTTAAAAAGAAGAAATCAGTAACCAGAAAAACTTAGAAAAATGTTTAAAAAGAAGAAATCAGTAACCAGGAAAACTTGGAAAAAAACACTTAGAAAAATTTTCAGCAAAGTGTGAAAAATATTCTAAGTGTCAGCGGAGGAAAATGCTGCAGCATCGGGAAAGATTCGCAAACTTACACCGAACATGTGCTCCGAAGTGCCGGAGGAATTGGGTGAATTGAGCCCGGCAAATGGCCAGCTGTCGTTTTGTGCCTGCAGCCCGAAAACTTTAACTTTGTCTGTCGCGGAAGTCCGGACCGAGAAAAATCCAAACGGTTTTGACCGGACCGAGTTCCAGACCGATGCAGTCAAATTTGGAATTCAGACCCATTCAGTGCCACTTGTAGTTTTTCCGCAGTGAGGTTGGCGGGGTACCCGGAGATATATGGGAACACGATTTTTAGAACAAAATGGCGGCGCGGGACCGTTCTGAAAGGCATCCGAAAAACGGTTCCACGGGCATAGCACTTTAATGACAGGTATGAGTGCATGCCGGAGAGCTCTTGGAAGTCGAATTTTTGACACTTTGTCAATTTTTTGACAGATTTGACAAACTCTTTCTGTCTGTTCTAAGAGTCAGTCAGAGACTTGTGCGGCGGTCTTTTGACACTATTGGAGGGCGGGCAAACCCCACGTTGACTCCGGCCGTCCCTCCACAGGCGCTCGTGTCCAAAATGAAGGCGAGAGACGCGAGTGGCCTGGTTCCCTTGGGTGTTGCCAAGAAGGCTGCGGGCTGACCGTTGCCTGAGCACTCCCTAAAGCCTCTTGTGATGAGAGCAGACCTCGCCTGCCGCACGACCGGCTCTGGGAGTCGTTGGGCCGCTATTTGTGAATAGTCTGGTCCTCCTCTGCCACCCGGACAAGCGCGATGGCTCTGCCGCCCTGCGGTGCTCGTCACCCAGGTTTGGGGAACACGATACTCGTAACAAAAATAAAAGGCGGCTCGGGACCTGCAGGCGAAAGGGGTCCCGTGGTGCTAAGCACGTCGACTTCGGGTCTCGGTGCAAGCCGGAGAGCTCACGGAAGTCTAAAGTTTTCGGCACGTGGTCGAATCTTTTCAAAGGCTTACCCGGCTCTTTCCGTCCATTCTGAGAGTAAGTCAGAGGCCGGTGCGGAGGTCTCTTGACAATCGGAGGGGGTGGTGGCCCTCCGCAGGCGCTCGTGTCGAAAATGAAGGCGAGAGACGCGAGTGGCCTGGTTCCCCTGGGTGTTGCCAGGAAGGCTGCGGGCTGACCCTTGCCTGAGCACTCCCTAAAGCCTCTTGTGATGAGAGCAGACCTCGCGCGCCGCACGACCGGCTCTGGGAGTCGTTGGGCCGCTATCTGTGAATAGTCGGGTCCTCCTCTGCCACCCGGCCAAGTGCGATGGCTCTGCCGCCCTGCGGTGCTCGTCACGCAGGTATGGGGCACACGATGCTCGTAACAGCAAATAAAGGCGGCTCGGGACCTGCAGGCGAAAGGGGTCCCGTGGTGCTTCGCACGTCGACTTCGGGTCTCGGTGCAAGCCGGAGAGCTCACGGAAGTCTAAAGTTTTCGGCACGTGGTCGAATCTGTTGAAAGGCTTACCCGGCTCTTTCCGTCCATTCTGAGAGTCAGTCAGAGGCCGGTGCGGCGGTCTATTGACGACCGGAGGCTCCCATGGGTGTTGCGATGAGGGTGGAGGGCACAGAACCTTGCCTTAGCACTCCCTAATAAAGCCTCTTGTGAAGAGAGCAGACCTCGCGCGCCGCACGACCGGCTCTGGGAGTCGTTGGGCCGCTATCTGTGAATAGTCGGGTCCTCCTCTGCCACCCGGCCAAGTGCGATGGCTCTGCCGCCCTGCGGTGCTCGTCACGCAGGTATGGGGCACACGATGCTCGTAACAGCAAATAAAGGCGGCTCGGGACCTGCAGGCGAAAGGGGTCCCGTGGTGCTTCGCACGTCGACTTCGGGTCTCGGTGCAAGCCGGAGAGCTCACGGAAGTCTAAAGTTTTCGGCACGTGGTCGAATCTTTTGAAAGGCTTACCCGGCTCTTTCCGTCCATTCTGAGAGTCAGTCAGAGGCCGGTGCGGCGGTCTATTGACGACCGGAGGCTCCCATGGGTGTTGCGATGAGGGTGGAGGGCACAGAACCTTGCCTTAGCACTCCCTAATAAAGCCTCTTGTGAAGAGAGCAGACCTCGCGCGCCGCACGACCGGCTCTGGGAGTCGTTGGGCCGCTATCTGTGAATAGTCGGGTCCTCCTCTGCCACCCGGCCAAGTGCGATGGCTCTGCCGCCCTGCGGTGCTCGTCACGCAGGTATGGGGCACACGATGCTCGTAACAGCAAATAAAGGCGGCTCGGGACCTGCAGGCGAAAGGGGTCCCGTGGTGCTTCGCACGTCGACTTCGGGTCTCGGTGCAAGCCGGAGAGCTCACGGAAGTCTAAAGTTTTCGGCACGTGGTCGAATCTTTTGAAAGGCTTACCCGGCTCTTTCCGTCCATTCTGAGAGTCAGTCAGAGGCCGGTGCGGCGGTCTATTGACGACCGGAGGCTCCCATGGGTGTTGCGATGAGGGTGGAGGGCACAGAACCTTGCCTTAGCACTCCCTAATAAAGCCTCTTGTGAAGAGAGCAGACCTCGCGCGCCGCACGACCGGCTCTGGGAGTCGTTGGGCCGCTATCTGTGAATAGTCGGGTCCTCCTCTGCCACCCGGCCAAGTGCGATGGCTCTGCCGCCCTGCGGTGCTCGTCACGCAGGTATGGGGCACACGATGCTCGTAACAGCAAATAAAGGCGGCTCGGGACCTGCAGGCGAAAGGGGTCCCGTGGTGCTTCGCACGTCGACTTCGGGTCTCGGTGCAAGCCGGAGAGCTCACGGAAGTCTAAAGTTTTCGGCACGTGGTCGAATCTTTTGAAAGGCTTACCCGGCTCTTTCCGTCCATTCTGAGAGTCAGTCAGAGGCCGGTGCGGCGGTCTA
>NW_027310315.1:0-40938 GCF_047496795.1 Chiloscyllium punctatum
GCCTCCTTCCCCTATCTCATTCCCTCATCCTTCCCCCATCTCCTTCACCCTTCCTTCCATCCATCTCCTTCTCCCCCTATCTCCTTCCGCCTCCTTCCGTGCTATCTCATTTTCCACTATCTCCTTCCCTCTTCCTTCCCCCATCTCCTTCTCCCCTATCTCCTTCCCCCTTCCTGCCCCCACAGCTCCTTCCCCTTCCTTCCCCCATCTCCTTCCCCTTCCTTCCCCCCATCTCCTTCCCCCATCTCCGTTCACACATCTCCTTCCCCCGTCCTTACCCCATCTCCTTCTCCCGTCCTTCCCCCCATCTCCTTCCCACATCCTCCTTCCCCCATCTCCTTCCCCCTTCCTTCCACCGCTATCTCCTTCCAGTATCTTCTTCCTCCTTCCTTCCCCCATATCCCCGCCCCCCCTCCTTCCCCCTTTCTTCCCCCACTATCTCCTTCCTCCATCTCCTTCCCATCGTTGACCAACATCACCTTCCCCCTTCCTCTCCCTAACCCCCTTCCCATCTCCTTCCCCCTTCCTTCTCCCACTATCTCCTTCCCCCTTCTTTCCCCCATCTCCTTCCCACCCTATCTCCTTCCCCATCTCCCTCTCCGTAATGTCCTCCTCATCTCCTTCCCCCTTTCTTCCCCGCTATCTCCTTCCCAACTATCTCCTTCCCCCTTCCTTCCCCCATCTCCTTCCACCTTCCTTCCTCCCCTATCTCCTTCCCCAATCCCCTTCCCCTTCCTTTCCCCACATCTCCTTCCACCTTCCTTCACCCATCCACTTCCCCACATCTCTTTCCCCATCTCCTTCCTCCTTCCTTCCACCGCTATCTCCTTCCCCTATCCCATTCCCCCTTCCTTTCCCCCTATCTCCCTCCCTCTCTCCTTCCCACTTCCTTCCCCACTATCTCCTTCACCCGATCTCCTTCGCCATCCTTCCCCACCATCTCCTTCCCCCTTCCTTCACCCATCTCCTTCCCCTTTCCTCCCCCCATCTCTTTCCCCATCTCCTTCCCCCTTCCTTCCCCCATCTGCTTCCCCATCTCCTTTCCCCTTTCTTACCCCCCATCTCGTTCCTCCTTCCTCCCCATCTCCTTCCCCATTCCCTTCCCCACATCTTCTTAACCCTTTCTTCCCCCCATCTCCTTCCCCATCTCCTTCCCCTTCCTTCCCCCAATCTCTTTCCCCGCTACCCCCTCGCCCCTTCCATCACCATCTCCTTCCCCCTTCCTACCCCTATCTGCTTCCACATCTCCTTCCCACTTCCTTCACCCCATCTGCTTCCCCCCATCATATTCCCCTTCCTTACCCCCATCTCGTTTCCCCTTCCTCCCCCATCTCCTTCCCCCTTTCTTCCCTTTCTCCTTCCCCCTTCCTTCCCTCACATCTCCTTCCCCCCTTCCCTCCCCCTATCTCCTTCCCCGCTATCTCGTTCCCCTTCCTTCCATCTCCCTCCCCCATCTCTTTCCCGCTTCCTTCCCCCATCTCCACACCCTTCCTTCCCCATCTCCTACCCCCGCTATCTCCTTCCCCTTCTCCCCATCTCCTTCCCCCTATCTCCTTCCCCTTCCTTACCCCTATCTCCTTCCCCCTTCCTTCCACCTATCTGCTTCCACCATCTCCTTTCCGCTTCCTTACCCCCATCTCGTTCCCATTCCTCCCCACACATCTCCTTTCCCCTTCCTTGCCCCCATCTCCTTACCCCTATGTTCTTCCCCCTTCCTTACACCCCCATCTCCCACCCCCATCTCCGTCCCCAATCTCATTCCCCCTTTCTTCCCCCAATCTCCTTCCCTCCTATCTCCTTCCACCATCTCCTTCCCCATCTCCTCCCTCCCATCTCCTTCCCCCTTCCTTCCCCTATCTCCTTCCCCCTTTCTTTCCCCATCTCCTTCCCTTTCCTTGCCCCTCATCTCCTTCCCACTTCCTTCCCCAAATCTCCTCCCCATCTCCTTCCCCATCCATCCCCCCGCCTCCTTCCCCTATCTCATTCCCTCATCCTCCCCCATCCTTCCCCCTATCTCCTTCCCCCATCTCCGTTCCCACATCTCCTTCCGCCGTCCTTACCCCATCTCCTTCCCCTTCCTTCCCCCATCTCCTTCCCCCATCTCCTTCCCCATTCCTTCCCCCACATCTTCTTAACCCTTTCTTCCCCCCATCTCCTTCCCCCATCTCCTTCCCCCTTCCTTCCCCCAATCTCATTCCCCGCTACCCTCTTCGCCCCTTCCATCACCATCTCCTTCCCCCTTCCTTCCCCCTATCTGCTTCCACATCTCCTTCCCACTTCCTTCACCCCATCTGCTTCCCCCCATCATATTCCCCCTTCCTTACCCCCATCTCGTTCCCCCTTCTTCCCCATCTCCTTCCCCCTTTCTTCCCCTTTCTCCTTCCCCCTTCCTTCCTCACATCTCCTTCCCCCTTCCCTCCCCTATCTCCTTCCCCGCTATCTCGTTCCCCCTTCCTTTCATCTCCCTCCCCCATCTCTTTCCCGCTTCCTTCCCCCATCTCCACACCCTTCCTTCCCCATCTCCTACCCCCCGCTATCTCCTTCCCCCTTCCTCCCCATCTCCTTCCCCCTATCTCCTTCCCCCTTCCTTACCCCTATCTCCTTCCCCCTTCCTTCCACCTATCTGCTTCCACCATCTCCTTTCCGCTTCCTTACCCCCCATCTCGTTCCCCATTCCTCCCCACACATCTCCTTTCCCCTTCCTTGCCCCCATCTCCTTACCCCTATGTTCTTCCCCCTTCCTTACACCCCATCTCCCACCCCCATCTCCGTCCCCCAACTCATCCCCCTTTCTTCCCCCAATCTCTTCCTCCTATCTCCTTCCACCATCTCCTTCCCCCATCTCCTCCCTCCATCTCCTTCCCCCTTCCTTCCCCATCTCCTTCCCCCTTTCTTTCCCCATCTCCTTCCCCTTTCCTTCCCCCTCATCTCCTTCCCACTTCCTTCCCCAAATCTCCTCCCATCTCCTTCCCCATCCATCCCCCCGCCTCCTTCCCCTATCTCATTCCCTCATCCTTCCCCCATCCTTCCCCCCTATCTCCTTCCCCCATCTCCGTTCCCACATCTCCTTCCGCGTCCTTACCCCATCTCCTTCCCCCTTCCTTCCCCCATCTCCTTCCCCCATCTCCTTCCCCCATCTCCTTCCCCCTTCTTCCACCGCTATCTCCTTCCCATAACTTCTTCCCCCTTCCTCCCCCTATCCATCCCCACTCTCCTTCCCCCTTCCTTCCCCCATCCCCTCCCCACTCTCCTTCCCCTTTTCTTCCCCCACTATCTCCTTCCCCCATCTCCTTCCCCATCCTTGCCCAACATCTCCTTCACCCTTCCTCCCCCTACCCCCTTCCCCATCTCCTCCCCCCTTCCTTCTCCCCTACTCCTTCCCCCTTCTTTCCCCATCTCCTTCCCACCCTATCTCCTTCCCCCATCTCCCTCTCCGTATGTCCTCCTCATCTCCTTCCCCTTTCTTCCCCGCTATCTCCTTCCCAACTATCTCCTTCCCCCTTCCTTCCCCCATCTCCTTCCACCTTCCTTCCTCCCCTATCTCATCCCACAACCCCTCCCCCTTCCTTTCCCCACATCTACTTCCCCCTTCCGTCCCCCATCTCCTTCACGCTTTCTTTCCCCATTTCCTTTCCCCTTCCTTCACCCATCCACTTCCCCACATCTCCTTCCCCATCTCCTTCCTCCTTCCTTCCACCGCTATCTCCTTCCCCTATCCCATTCCCCCTTCCTTTCCCCCTATCTCCCTCCCCTCTCTACTTCCCACTTCCTTCCCCCACTATCTCCTTCACCCGATCTCCTTCGCCCATCCTTCCCCACCATCTCCTTCCCCCTTCCTCCCCTCTCCTTCCCCCATCTCCTTCCCCCCTTCCTTCACCCATCTCCTTCCCTTTCCTCCCCCCATCTCCTTCCCCCATCTCCTTCCGACTTTCTTCCCCCTATCTCCTTCCCCCATCTCCTTCCCCCTTCCTGCCCCCACAACTCCTTCCCCCTTCCTTCCCCCATCTCCTTCCCCTTCCTTCCCCCCTATCTCCTTCCCCCATCTCCGTTCCCACATCTCCTTCCCCCGTCCTTACCCCATCTCCTTCCCCCGTCCTTCCCCCATCTCCTTCCCCCATCTCCTTCCCCATCTCCTTCCCCCTTCCTTCCACGCTATCTCCTTCCCGTATCTTCTTCCTCCTTCCTTCCCCCATATCCCCGCCCCCCCTCTCCTTCCCCCTTTCTTCTCCCACTATCTCCTTCCCCCATCGCCTTCCCCCAAACTTGCCCAACATCTCCTTCCCCCTTCCTCTCCCTACCCCTTCCCCATCTCCTTCCCCCTTCCTTCTCCCCCTATCTCCTTCCCCCTTCTTTCCCATCTCCCTCCCACCCTATCTCCTTCCCCATCTCCCTCTCCGTATGTCCTCCTCATCTCCTTCCCCCTTTCTTCCCCGCGATCTCCTCCCAACTATCTCCTTCCCCTTCCTTCCCCCATCTCCTTCCACCTTCCTTCCTCCCCTATCTCCTTCCCCAATCCCCTTCCCCCTTCCTTTCCCCACATCTCCTTCCCCCTTCCTTCCCCATCTCCTTCACCCTTTCTTTGCACATTTCCTTCCCCCTTCCTTCACCCATCCACTTCCCCACATCTCTTTCCCCCATCTCCTTCCTCCTTCCTTCCACCGCTATCTGCTTCCCCTATCCCATTCCCCCTTCCTTTCCCCCTATCTCCCTCCCCTCTCTCCTTCCCACTTCCTTCCCCCACTATTCCTTCACCCGATCTCCTTCGCCCATCCTTCCCCACCATCTCCTTCCCCCTTCCTTCACCCATCTCCTTCCCCTTTCCTCCCCCCATCTCTTTCCCCCATCTCCTTCCCTCCCTTCTTCCCCCATCTGCTTCCCCCATCTCCTTTCCCCTTTCTTACCCCCATCTCGTTCCTCCTTCCTCCCCCATCACCTTCCCCATTCCTTCCCCCACATCTTCTTAACACTTTCTTCCCCCCATCTCCTTCCCCCATCTCCTTCCCCCTTCCTTCCCCCCAATCTCATTCCCCGCTACCTCCTTCCCCCCTTCCATCACCATCTCCTTCCCCCTTCCTTCCCCCTATCTGCTTCCCCATCTCCTTCCCACTTCCTTCCCCCCATCTGCTTCCCCCCATCATATTCCCTCTTCCTTACGCCAATCTCGTTCCCCCTTCCTCCCCCATCTCCTTCCCCCTTCCTTCCCTCACATCTCCTTCCCCTTCCCCCCCTATCTCCTTCCCTGCTATCTCGTTTCCCCTTCCTTCCATCTCCCTCCCCCATCTCTTTCCCGCTTCCTTCCCCCATCTCCACACCCTTCCTTCCCCCATCTCCTACCCCCGCTATCTCCTTCCCCCTTCCTCCCCCATCTCCTTACCCCCTATCTCCTTTCCCCTTCCTTACCCCTATCTCCTTCCCCCTTCCTTCCACCTATCTGCTTCCACCATCTCCTTTCCGCTTCCTTACCCCCCCATCTCGTTCCCTATTCCTCCCCACACATCTCCTTTCCCCTTCCTTGCCCCCATCTCCTTCACCCTTTCTTTCCCCATTTCCTTCCCCCTTCCTTCACCCATCCACTTCCCCACATCTCTTTCCCCCATCTCCTTCCTCCTTCCTTCCACCGCTATCTCCTTCCCCTATCCCATTCCCCCTTCCTTTCCCCCTATCTCCCTCCCCTCTCTCCTTCCCACTTCCTTCCCCCACTATCTCCTTCACCCGATCTCCTTCGCCCATCCTTCCCCACCATCTCCTTCCCCCTTCCTTCACCCATCTCCTTCCCCTTTCCTCCCCCCATCTCTTTCCCCCATCTCCTTCCCCCTTCCTTCCCCCATCTACTTCCCCCATCTCCTTTCCCCTTTCTTACCCCCCATCTCGTTCCTCCTTCCACCCCCATCTCCTTCCCCATTCCTTCCCCCACATCTTCTTAACCCTTTCTTTCCCCCATCTCCTTCCCCCCATCTCCTTCCCCCTTCCTTCCCCCCAATCTCATTCCCCGCTACCTCCTTCCCCCCTTCCATCACCATCTCCTTCCCCCTTCCTTCCCCCTATCTGCTTCCCCATCTCCTTCCCACTTCCTTCCCCCCATCTACTTCCCCCCCATCATATTCCCCCTTCCTTACCCCCATCTCGTTCCCCCTTCCTCCCCATCTCCTTCCCCCTTTCTTCCCCTTTCTCCTTCCCCCTTCCTTCCCTCACATCTCCTTCCCCCTTCCCTCCCCTATCTCCTTCCCCGCTATCTCGTTCCCCCTTCCTTCCATCTCCCTCCCCCATCTCTTTCCCGCTTCCTTCCCCCATCTCCACACCCTTCCTTCCCCATCTCCTACCCCCGCTATCTCCTTCCCCCTTCCTTCCACCTATCTGCTTCTACCATCTCCTTTCCGCTTCCTTACCCCCCATCTCGTTCCCCATTCCTCCCCACACATCTCCTTTCCCCTTCCTTGCCCCATTTCCTTACCCCTATGTTCTTCCCCCTTCCTTACACCCCATCTCCCACCCCCATCTCCGTCCCCCCATCTCATTCCCCCTTTCTTCCCCCAATCTCCATCCCTCCTATCTCCTTCCACCATCTCCTTCCCCCATCTCCTCCTCCCAACTCCTTCCCCCTTCCTTCCCCATCTCCTTCCCCTTCCTTCACCCATCCACTTCCCCACATCTCCTTCCCCCATCTCCTTCCTCCTTCCTTCCACCGCTATCTCCTTCCCCTATCCCATTCCCCCTTCCTTTCCCCCTATCTCCCTCCCCTCTCTCCTTCCCACTTCCTTCCCCCACTATCTCCTTCACCCGATCTCCTTCGCCCATCCTTCCCCACCATCTCCTTCCCCCTTCCTCCCCCATCTCCTTCCCCCACGTCCTTCCCCCTTCCTTCACCCATCTCCTTCCCCTTTCCTCCCCCCCATCTCTTTCCCCATCTGCTTCCCCATCTCCTTTCCCCTTTCTTACGCCCCATCTCGTTCCTCCTTCCTCCCCCATCTCCTTCCCCATTCCCTCCCCCACATCTTCTTAGCCCTTTCTTCCCCCCATCTCCTTCCCCCCATCTCCTTCCCCTTCCTTCCCCCCAATCTCATTTCCCGCTACCCTCCTTCCCCCCTTCCATCCCCATCTCCTTCCTCTTCCTTCCCCCTATCTGCTTCGCCCTCTCCTTCCCACTTCCTTCCCCCATCTGCTTTCCCCCATCATATTCCCCCTTCCTTACCCCCATCTCGTTCCCCCTTCCTCCCCCATCTCCTTCCCCCTTTCTTCCCCTATCTCCTTCCCCCTTCCTTCCCTCACATCTCCTTCCCCCTTCCCTCCCCTATCTCCTTCCCCGCTATCTCGTTCCCCCTTCCTTCCATCTCCCTCCCCCATCTCTTTCCCGCTTCCTTCCCCATCTCATCACCCTTCCCTCCCCATCTCCTACCCCCGCTATCTCCTTCCCCTTCCTTCCCCATCTCCTTCCCCCCATCTCCTTCCACCTTCCTTACCCCTATCTCCTTCCGCCTTCCTTCCACCTATCTGCTTCCACCATCTCCTTTCCGCTTCCTTACCCCCCATCTCGTTCCCCATTCCTCCCCACACATCTCCTTACCCCTATGTCCTTCCCCCTTCCTTCCCCCCCATCTCCCACCCCCATCTCCATCCCCCCATCTCATTCCCCCTTTCTTCCCCCAATCTCCTTCCCTCCTATCTCCTTCCACCATCTCCTTCCCCCATCTCCTCCCTCCCATCTCCTCCCCCTTTCTTCCCCCAATCTCCTTCCCTCCTATCTCCTTCCGCCATCTCCTTCCCCCATCTCCTCCCTCCCATCTCCTTCCCCCTCCTTCCCCCATCTCCTTCCCCCTTTCTTTCCCCATCTCCTTCCCCCTTTCCTTCCCCCTCATCTCCTTCCCACTTCCTTCCCCAAATCTCCTCCCCCCATCTCTTTCCCCCATCCATCCCCCCGCCTCCTTCCCCTATCTCATTCCCTCATCCTTCACCCATCTCCTTCACCTTTCCTTCCATCCATCTCCTTCTCCCTTATCTCCTTCCCCCCTCCTTCCCTGCTATCTCATTTTCCCCTATCTCCTTCCCTCTTCCATCCCCATCTCCTTCTCCCCATCTCATTCCCCCTTCCTTGTCCTCGTATCTCCTTCCACCTTCTTTGCCCTATCCCCTTCCCACCCTATCTCCTTCCCCCATCTCCTTCCACCTTTCTTCCCCTATCTCCTTCCCCACATCTCCTTCCCCCTTCCTCCCCCCATCTCCTTCCCCCTTCCTTCCCCCCATCTCCTTCCCCATCTCCGTTCTCACATCGACTTCCACCGTCCTTACCCCATTTCCTTCCCCCTTCCTTCCCCCCATCTCCTTCCCCATCTCCTTTCCCCTTCCTTCCACCGCTATCTCCTTCCCGTATCTTCTTCCCCCTTCCTTCCCCTTATCCCCCTCCCCCCTCTCCTTCCCCCTTCCTTCCCCCACTATCTCCTTCCTCCATCTCCTTCCCCATCCTTGCCCAACATCTCCTTCCCCCTTCCTCCCCCTACCCCCTTCCCCATCTCCTTCCCCCTTCCTTCTCCCCCTATCTCCTTCCCCCTTCTTTCCCCCATCTCCTTTCCACCCTATCTCCATCCCCCATCTCCCTCTCCGTATGTCCTTCCTCATCTCCTTCCCCCTTTCTTCCCCGCTATCTCCTTCCCAACTATCTCCTTCCCCCTTCCTTCCCCCATCTCCTTCCCCCTTCCTTCCTCCCCTATCTCCTTCCCCAATACCCTTCCCCCTTCCTTCCCCCACATCTCCTTCCCCTTCCTCCCCCCCATCTCCTTCCCCCCTTTCTTTCCCCATCTCCTTCCCCCTTCCTTCCCCCATCCACTTCCCCACGTCTCCTTCCCTATCTCCTTCCCCCTTCCTTCCACCGCTATCTCCTTCCCCTATCCCATTCCCCCTTCCTTTCCCCCTTTCTCCCTCCCCTCTCTCCTTCCCACTTCCTTCCCCCACTATCTCCTTCACCCTATCTCCTTCGCCCATCCTTCCCCACCATCTCCTTCTCCCTTTCTCCCCATCTCCTCCCCCATCTCCTTCCCCTTCCTTCCCCCCATCTCCTTCCCCTTTCCTTCCCCCCATCTCCTTCCCCCTTCCTTCCCCCATCTGCTTCCCCCATCTCCTTTCCCCTTTCTTACCCCCATCTCGTTCCTCCTTCCTCCGCCATCTCCTTCCCCATTCCTTCCCCCACATCTCTTTAACCCTTTCTTCCCCATCTCCTTCCCCGATCTCCTTCCCCCTTCCTTCCCCCCAATCTCAGTCCCCGCTACCTCCTTACCCATTTCCTTCCACACTATCTCCTTCCCCCTTCCTTCGCCCACTATCTCCTTCCCCTTCCTTCACCCCATCTCCTTCCCCCGCTATCCCCTTCCCCCTTCCTTCCCCACCTCCTTCCCCCTTCCTTCCCCCATCTGCTTCCCCCATCTCCTTCCCCCTTTCTTCCCATCTCCTTCCCCTTTCCTTCCCCACCATCTCCCACCACCATCTCCTTCCCCGTATCTCATTCCCCCTTCCTTCCCCCACTATCTCCTTCCCCTTCCTTCACCCCATCTCCTTCCCCCGCTATCCCCTTCCCCCTTCCTTCCCCACCTCCTTCCCCCTTCCTTCACCCCATCTGCTTCCCCATCTCCTTTCCCCTTCCTTCCCCTATCTGCTTCCCCCATCTCCTTCCCCATTCCTTCCCCATCTCTTTCCCCCGCCTTCCCCTTCCCACTTCCTTCCCCATCTCCTACCCCCACATCTCCTTCCCCCCTTTCTTCCACCCCTCTCCTTCCCCACTATCTCCTTCCCCCTTCCTTCCCTCCCTACCTCATTCCCCCATCTCCCTGTCCGTATGTCCTTCCTCATCTCCTTCCCTCTTTCTTCCCCGCTATCTCCTTCCCAACTATCTCCTTCCCCCTTCCTTCCCCCATCTCCTTCCCCCTTCCTTCCCCCATCCACTTCCCCACATCTCCTTCCCCCATCTCCTTCCCCCTTCCTTCCACCGCTATCTGCTTCCCCTAGCCCATTCACCCTTCCTTTCCCCCATCTGCCTCCCCTCTCTCCTTCCCACTTCCTTCCCCCACTATCTCCTTCACCATATCTCCTTCCCCCATCCTTCCCCACCATCTCCTTCTCCCTTTCTCCCCTTATCTCCTTCCCCCATCTCCTTCTCCCTGCCTTCCCCCCATCTCTTTCCCCCTCCATCTCCTTCCCCCTTCTTCCCCCATCTGCTTCCCCCATCTCCTTTCCCCTTTCTTACTCCCCATCTCGTTCCTTCTTCCTCCCCATCTCCTTCCCCATTCCTTCCCCCACATCTCCTTATCCCTTTCTTCCCCCCATCTCCTTCCCCGATCTCCTTCCCCCTTCCTTCCGCCCAATCTCATTACCCGCTATCTCCTTCCCCCCTTCCTTCCCCCATCTCCTTCCCCCTTCCTTCCCCTATCTGCTTCCCCATCTCCTTCCCCCTTCCTTTCCCCATCTGCTTCCCCCATCTCCTTCCCCCTTCCTTACACCCATCTCGTTCCCCCTTCCTCCCCATCTCATTCCCCCTTTCTTCCCCTATCTGCTTCCCCCTTCCTTCCACCCAATCTCCTTCCCCGCTATCTCATTCCCCCCTTCCTTCCCCCATCTCCTTCCCCCTTCCTTCCCACATCTGCTTCTCCCATCTCCTTCCCCCTTCCTTCCCCCATCTGCTTCCCCATCTCCTTCCCTCTTCCTTACCCCGATCTCGTTCCCCCTTCCTCCCCCATCTCCTACCCCCTTCCTTCCCCACCATCTCCCACCACCATCTCCTTCCCCGTATCTCATTCCCCCTTCCTTCCCCCCAATCTCCATCCCCCACATCTCCTTCCCCCTTCCTTCCCCCTATCTCCTTCCCCCTTTCTTTCCCCATCTCCTTCCCTTCCTTCCCCATCCCTTCCCCACATCTCCTTCCCCCATCTCCTTCCCCCTTCCTTCCACCGCTATCTCCTTCCCCTATCCCGTTCCCCCTTATTTTCCCCCGATCTCCCTCCCCTATCTGCTTCCCCCTTCCTTCCACCCAATCTCCTTCCCCGCTATCTCATTCCCCCCTTCCTTCCCCCATCTCCTTCCCCCTTCCTTCCCACATCTGCTTCTCCCATCTCCTTCCCCCTTCCTTCCCCCATCTGCTTCCCCATCTCCTTCCCTCTTCCTTACCCCGATCTCGTTCCCCCTTCCTCCCCCATCTCCTACCCCCTTCCTTCCCCCACCATCTCCCACCACCATCTCCTTCCCCGTATCTCATTCCCCCTTCCTTCCCCCAATCTCCATCCCCCACATCTCCTTCCCCCATCCTTCCCCCTATCTCCTTCCCCCTTTCTTTCCCCATCTCCTTCCCCCCTTCCTTCCCCATCCCTTCCCCACATCTCCTTCCCCCATCTCCTTCCCCCTTCCTTCCACCGCTATCTCCTTCCCCTATCCCGTTCCCCCTTATTTTCCCCCGATCTCCCTCCCCTCTCTCCTTCCCACTTCCTTCCCCCACTATCTCCTTACCCCTATCTCCTTCCCCATCTCCTTCCCACTTTCTTCGCCTATCTCTTTCCCCCCTATCTCTTTCCCCCTTCCTGCCCCCAAATCTCCTCCCCCTTCCTTTTTCCATCTCCTTCCCCCTTCCTTCCCCCCTATCTCCTTCCCCCATCTCCTTTCCCACATCTCCTTCCCCCTTCCTTCCTCCATCTCCTTCCCCCTTCCTTCCCCTTATCTCCTTCCACCTTCCTTCCCCATCTCCTTACCCCATCTCCTTCCCCCTTACTTCCACCGCTATCTCCTTCCCGTATCTTCTTCCCCCTTCCTTCTCCGTATCCCCCCCTCTCCTTCCCCCTTCCTTTCCCCACTATCTCCTTCCCCCTATCTCCTTCCCCATCATTGCCCACTATCTCCTTCCCCATCTCCTTCCCCATCCTTGCCCACCATCTCCTTCCCCCTTCCTCCCCCTACCCCCTTCCACCCATGTTCTTCCCCCTTCCCGCCCCCCATCTACTCCCCCCTTCCTTACCCCATCTCCATCCCCCTTCCTTCCCCCATATCCTTCCCCCTTCCTACCCCCATCTCCTTCCCCCTATCTCCTTCCACCTCCCTTCCCTCATTTCCTTCACCCGCTATCTCCTTCCCCCTTCCTTCCCCCCTATTTGCTTCCCCTTCCTTCCCCCATCTCCTTCCCCCTTTCTTTCCCCATCTACTCCCCCTTTCCTTCTCCCATATCCTTCCCCCTTCCTCCCCCATCTCCTTCCACCTATCTCCTTCCACCTCCCTTCCCCATCTCCTTCACCCGCTATCTCCTTCCCCCTTCCTTCCCCCTATTTGCTTCCCTCCTTCCCCCCCCCCCTCCCCCCCCCCCCCCCCACCCCTCTCCTTCCCCCTTCCTTCCACCGCTATCTCCTTCCAGTATCTTCTTCCCCCTTCCTTCCCCCCTATCTCCCTCCCCCTCTCCTTCCTCCATCCTTCCCCCATCTCCTTCCACCTTCCTCCCCCTATCCCCTTCCCCATCTCCTTCCGCATTCCTTCCCTAATCTCCTTCCACCCATCTCCTTCCGACTTCCTGCCCCCCCATCTCCTTCCCCCTTCCTTCCCCCATCTCCTTCCCCTTTCCTTCCCCCATCTCCTTCACCCTTCCTTCCCCCATACCCTTCCCCCTTCCTACCCCCAACTCCTTCCCCCTTCCTACCCCCATCTCCTTCCCCCTATCTCCTTCCCCTTTCCTTCCCCCATCTCATTCCCCCTTCCTTGCCCCCATCTCATTCCCCCACCTCCTTCCTCATCTCCTTCCCCCTTCCTTACACCCCATCTCCTTCCCCCACATCTCCTTCGCCCTTCCTTAACCCCCAATCTCCTTACCCCCGTCTCCTTCCCCCTTCCTTCCCCATCTCCTTCCCCGCTATCTCCTTCCCCCTTCCTTCCCCCATCTCCTTCCCCATCTCCTTCCCCCTTCCTTCCCCCATCTGCTTCCCCCATCTCCTTCCCCCTTCCTTACACCCATCTCCTTCCCACTTCCTTCCTCCACATCTCCTTCACCCTTCCTTCGCCCATCTCCTTCCCCCTTCCTTCCCCCCAATCGTTCCCCCTATCTCCATTCCCTTCCTTCCCCCATCTCCTTCCCCCTTCCTTCCCCCATCTCCTTCCCCCATCTCCTTCCCCTGCTATCTACTTCCCCCTTCCTTTCCCCCTTTCTCCCTCCCCTCTCTCCTTCCCACTTCCTTCCCCCACTATCTCCTTCACCCTATCTCCTTCGCCCATCCTTCCCCACCATCTCCTTCTCCCTTTCTCCCCTTCCTTCCCCCCATCTCCTTCCCCTTTCCTTCCCCCCATCTCCTTCCCCCTTCCTTCCCCCCTATCTCCTTCCCCCATCTCCTTTCCCACATCTCCTTCCCCCTTCCTTCCTCCATCTCCTTCCCCCTTCCTTCCCCTTATCTCCTTCCACCTTCCTTCCCCCATCTCCTTACCCCATCTCCTTCCCCCTTACTTCCACCGCTATCTCCTTCCCGTATCTTCTTCCCCCTTCCTTCTCCCGTATCCCCCCTCTCCTTCCCCCTTCCTTTCCCCACTATCTCCTTCCCCCTATCTCCTTCCCCATCATTGCCCACTATCTCCTTCCCCATCTCCTTCCCCATCCTTGCCCACCATCTCCTTCCCCCTTCCTCCCCCTACCCCCTGCCACCCATGTTCTTCCCCCCTTCCCGCCCCCCATCTACTCCCCCCTTCCTTACCCATCTCTCCATCCCCTTCCTTCCCCCATATCCTTCCCCCTCCTACCCCATCTCCTTCCCCCTATCTCCTTCCACCTCCCTTCCCCCATCTCCTTCACCCGCTATCTCCTTCCCCCTTCCTTCCCCCCTATTTGCTTCCCCTTCCTTCCCCATCTCCTTCCCCCTTTCTTTCCCCATCTACTCCCCCTTTCCTTCTCCCATATCCTTCCCCCTTCCTCCCCCATCTCCTTCCACCTATCTCCTTCCACCTCCCTTCCCCATCTCCTTCACCCGCTATCTCCTTCCCCCTTCCTTCCCCCTATTTGCTTCCTCTTCCTTCCCCCCATCTCCTTCCCCCTTCCTTCCACCGCTATCTCCTTCCAGTATCTTCTTCCCCCCTTCCTTCCCCCCTATCTCCCTCCCCCTCTCCTTCCTCCATCCTTCCCCCATCTCCTTCCACCTTCCTCCCCCTATCCCCTTCCCCATCTCCTTCCGCATTCCTTCCCTAATCTCCTTCCACCCATCTCCTTCCGACTTCCTGCCCCCCCCATCTCCTTCCCCCTTCCTTCCCCCATCTCCTTCCCCTTTCCTTCCCCCATCTCCTTCACCCTTCCTTCCCCATACCCTTCCCCCTTCCTACCCCCAACTCCTTCCCCCTTCCTACCCCCATCTCCTTCCCCCTATCTCCTTCCCTTTCCTTCCCCCATCTCATTCCCCTTCCTTGCCCCCATCTCATTCCCCCACCTCCTTCCTCATCTCCTTCCCCCTTCCTTACACCCCATCTCCTTCCCCCACATCTCCTTCGCCCTTCCTTAAACCCAATCTCCTTACCCCCGTCTCCTTCCCCCTTCCTTCCCATCTCCTTCCCCGCTATCTCCTTCCCCCTTCCTTCCCCATCTCCTTCCCCATCTCCTTCCCCCTTCCTTCCCCCATCTGCTTCCCCCATCTCCTTCCCCCTTCCTTACACCCATCTCCTTCCCACTTCCTTCCTCCACATCTCCTTCACCCTTCCTTCGCCCATCTCCTTCCCCCTTCCTTCCCCCCAATCGTTCCCCCTATCTCCATTCCCCTTCCTTCCCCCATCTCCTTCCCCCTTCCTTCCCCCATCTCCTTCCCCCATCTCCTTCCCCTGCTATCTACTTCCCCCTTCCTTCCCCCTATCTCCTTCCCCCTATCTCCTTCCCCTTCCTTCCTCACTATCTGCTTCCCCCATCTCCTTCCCCTTCCTTACCCCCCATCTCGTTCCCCTTTCTTCCCCATGCCCTTCTCCATTCCTTCCCCACATCTCCTTCCCCCATTTTTCCCCCATCTCCTTCCCTTCCTTCACCCCATCTCCTTCCCCCGCTATCCCCTTCCCCTTCCTTCCCCATCTCCTTCCCCTTCCTTCACCCCATCTGCCTCCCCCATCTCCTTCCCCCTTCCTTCCCCCTATCTGCTTCCCCCATTTCCTTCCCCCTTCCTTAACCCGTCTTGTTCATCCTTCCTCACCCATCTCCTTCCCCATTCCTTCCCCCATCTCCTTCCCCCGCTGTCCCCTTCCCACTTCCTTCCCCATCTCCTTCCCCCACATCTCCTTCCCCCCTTCTTTCACCCATCTCCTTCTCACTATCTCCTTCCCCCTTCCTTCCCCAACCCCTCACCCATCTCCTTCCCCCCCCTTCCTGCCCCCTAATCCTCCACATCTGCCTCCCCATCT
Source organism: Chiloscyllium punctatum (assembly GCF_047496795.1). NCBI lineage: Eukaryota > Metazoa > Chordata > Chondrichthyes > Orectolobiformes > Hemiscylliidae > Chiloscyllium > Chiloscyllium punctatum. The sequence continues at coordinate 15,367 of NW_027310315.1, forward strand.
CCTTCCCCTTCCTTACCCCCATCTCCTTCCCCCTTCCTTCCTCCACATCTCCTTCCCCTTCCTTTCCCCATCTCCTTCCCCGCTATCTCCTTCACGCTTCCTTCCCCCATCTCCTTCCCCCCATCTCCTACCCCCTTCCTCCCCCCTTCCTTCCCCCCATCGCCTTCCCCCGCTATCTCCGTCCCCCCTTCTTTACCCTCTATCTGCCTCCCCCCTTCATCCCCCCATCTCTGTCCCCTGCTATCTCCTTCCCCCATCGTTCCCCTCTATCTCCTTCCCCGCAATCTCCTTCCCACAATCTGATTCCCGCTTCCTTCCTCCCATCTCCTTCCCCATTCCTTTCCCCCATCTGCTTCCACATCTTCTTCCCCCTTCCTTACTCCCCTTCTTGTACCCCTTCCTTCCCCCAATCTCCTTCCCCATCTCCTCCCCCCTTCCTTCCCCCCTATCTCCTTCCCCTTCCTTCATCCTCTCCTTCCCCCCCGTCGTTCCCCCACTCCTTCCCCCTCTATCTCCTTCGCCCTTCCTTCACCCCTATCTCCTACCCCCTTCCTTCTCCCCATCTCCTTCCCCCTTCCTTCCCCCTATCTACTTCCCCCTTCCTTCCCCCCTCTCCTTCTCCCCATCTCCTTCGCCCTTCCTTCCCTCATCTCCTTCTCCCCTATCTCCTTCACCCTTCCTTCTCCCCATCTCCTTCCCACTTGCCTCCCCCCTCTCTTTCCCCCTATCTCCTCCCCCCTTCCTTCCCCCATCTCGTTTCCCCTTCCTTCCCCCCAATCGCCTCCCCCATTTCTATTTCCCCCTTCCTTCCCCTATCTCCTTCCCCCTTCCTTCCCCCTATCTCCTTCTCCCCATCTTCTTCCCACTTCCTTCCGCACTATCTCCTTCTGCCAATCTCCTTCCCCCTTCCTCCCCCCCTTTCTCCTTCCCCCTTCCATCCCCCCACCTCCTTCCCCCTTCCTTCCCCCCATCTCCTTCCTCCTTCCTTCTCCCCTATCTCCTTCTCCCCTATCTCCTTCCCCCTTCCATCCCCCTTTCTCCTTCTCCCCTATCTCCTTCCCCCTTCCTTCCCCCATCTCATTCCCCCTTCCTTGCCCCCATCTCATTCCCCCACCTCCTTCCTCATCTCCTTCCCCTTCCTTACACCCCATCTCCTTCCCCACATCTCCTTCGCCCTTCCTTAACCCCCAATCTCCTTACCCCCGTCTCCTTCCCCCTTCCTTCCCCCATCTCCTTCCCCCATCTCCTTCCCCCTTCCTTCCCCCCATCTGCTTCCCCCATCTCCTGCCCCCCTTCCTCTACCTCCATCTCCTTCCCACTTCCTTCCCCCACATCTCCTTCACCCTTCCTTCGCCCATCTCCTTCCCCTTCCTTCCCCCCAATCGTCCCCCCTATCTCCTTTCCCCTTCCTTCCCCCATCTCCTTCCCCCTTCCTTCCCCCCATCTCCTTCCCCGATCTCGTTCCCCTGCTATCTACTTCCCCCTCCTTCCCCCATCTCCTTCCCCCTATCTCAGTCCCCCTTCCTTCCTCACTATCTGCTTCCCCCATCTCCTTCTCCCCTATCTCCTTCCCCCTTCCATCCCCCTTTCTCCTTCTCCCCCATCACCTTCCCCCTTCCTTCCCTCCATCTCCTTCTCCCCTATCTTCTTTCCCCTTCCTTCCCCATCTCCTTCTCCCCATCTCCTTCCACCCTCCTTCCCCCATCTCCTTCCCCCCATCTCTTTCACCTCCATCTCCTTCCCCTTCCTTCCACCGCTATCTCCTTCCCCCATCTCCTTCCCCCTTCCTTCCCCCCATGTCCTACTCCCCTATATCCTCCCCCTTCCTTCCCCCTTCTCCTACCCATCCCCTTCACCCTTGCTTCCCCCTATCTCCTTCCCCCATCTCCTTCCCACTTCCTTCCCCCCATCTCTCCCTTCCCCATCTCCTTCCCCCTTTCTTCCCCCATCTCTTCCCCCTATCTCCTTCCCCCAATCCTTCCCCGCTATGTCCTTCACCCCTCTCCTTCCCACCATCTCCTCCCCACTCTCCTTCCCCCCTCTCCTTGCCCCTATTTCCTTCCGCCTATCGCTTTAACCCCCATCTCCTTCCCCCCATCTCCCTTACCCCATCTCCTTCCCCCTCTCCTTCCCCCCATCTCCTTCCCCCTCTCCTTCCCCCCAACTCCTTCCCCCCTCCTTCCCCGTCTCTTTCCCCCAATCTCCTTCCCCTCTCTCCTTCCCCCCATCTTCTTCCCCCTTCCAACCCTCCACCTCCTTCCTCCCTCCTTCCCCCTATCTCCTTCCTCTTTCCTTCTCCCCTATCTCCTTCTCCCCTATCTCCTTCCCCCGTCCTTCCCCCCATCTCCTTCTCCCGCTATCTCCTCCCCCCTTCCATCCTCTTTCTCCTTCTCCCCTATCTCCTTCCCACTTCCTTCCCCCATCTCCTTCTCCCCTATCTCCTTCACCCTTCCTTCCCCATCTCCTTCTCCCCTACCTCCTATCCTCTTATCTCCTTTCCCCCATCTCCTTCCCCCATCTCCTTCCCCCTTCTATTCCCCCATCTCCTTCCCCGTCCTTCCCCCATCACCTTCCCCTTCCTTCCCCCCATCTCCTTCTCCCCTATCTCCTTCCTCCTTCCTTCACGCCCATCTCCTTCTCCCCATCTCCTTCTCCCTTCTATCCCTATTTCTCCTTCTCCCCCTATCTCCTTCCCCCATCACCTTCCCACCTCCTTTCCCCTATATCTCCTTCCCCCTATCTCATTCCCCCCTTCCTTCTCCCGATCACCTTCCCCCATCTCCTTCCACCCTCCTTCCCCCATCTCCTTTCTCCTACCATCTCTTTCACCCCATCTCCTTCACCTTCCTTCCACCGCTATCTCCTTCCCCATCTCCTTCCCCCTTCCTCCCCCCATCTCCTTCCCCCTTACTTCCCGCCTTTCTCCTCCCCCTCTCCCTTTCCCCTTCCTTTCCCCACAATCTCGTTCCCCCTTCCTTCCCCCATCTCCATCCCGCTCCCCTTCCCCCATGTCCTTCTCCCCTATCTCCTTCCCCCTTCCTTTCCCTATCTCCTTCCCCATCCCCTTCCCCCTTCCTTTGCCCTATCTCCTACCCCCATCTTCCTCCACCCTTCCTTCCCCCCATTGCCTTTCCCCCATCTCCTTCCCCCTTCCTTCCCCATCTCTCCTTCCCCATCTCCTTCCCCTTCCTTCCAATCCATCTCCTTCCCCTTCTCCTTCCCCCTTTCTTCCCCCCTTTCTCCTTCCCCCTATCTCCTACTCCCACTCCCCTTACCCCCTATTTCCTTCCCCTATCTCCTTCCCCCTTATCCTTCCCCCATGTCCTTCGCCCCTCTCCTTCCCAACACCTCCTACCACCCTTCCCCCTCTCCTTGCCCCCAATTTCCTTCCCCCATCTCCTTCACCCCATCTGCTTCCCCCTCTGCTTCCCCCATCTCCTTCACCCCCTCTCCTTGCCCCACTCCTTCCCCCTATCTCCTGCCCACATCTCCTTCCCCCAACTCCTTACCCCTATATCCTTCCCCCTCTCCTACCCCCATCTCCTTCCCCCCCTCCTTCACCCAACTCCTTCCCCTCTCCCCTTCCCCCCTCTCCTTCCCCCAATCTCCTTCCCATCTCTCCTTCCCCAAACCTCCTCCCCCCCAGCTCCTTCCACTCCTCTCCTTCCCCCTGTCTCCTTCCCCCTTCCTCCACCTCTCCTGCCCCCTGTCTCCTTCCACCTTCCTTCACCCCCCTCCTCTATCCCCATCTCCTTCTCCCTTCTCCTGCCCCTATCTCCTTCCCCTTCCTTCCCCCCTCTCCTTCCCCCCATCTCCTTCCCCCCTCTCCTTCCCCATCTCCTTCTCCCTTCCTTCCCCCTTTCTCCTTCTCCCCTATCTCCATCCCCCTTCCCTCCCCCCATGTCCTTCTCCCCTATCTCCTACCCCCTTATCTCCTTCCCCATATCTCCTTCCCCCATCTCCTTCCCCCTTCCCTCCCCTCTTCCCCCAATCTCTTTCCCCCCTCTCCTTCCCCTTATCTCCTTCCACCAACTCCTTCGCCCCTCTCTCCTCCCCCCATTCCTTCCTGCAATCTCCTTCCCCCTATCTCCTTCCCCCTTCCTTTCCCCCTCTCTTTCCCCATCTCCTTCCCCTTCCTTCTCCCCTCTTCTTCCCCTTCCTTCCCACCTCTCCTTCCCCATCTTCTTCCCCCTCCTTCCCCCCATCTCCTTCCCCCTTCCTTCTCCCTATTTCTTTCGGCCCTTCCTTCCCCCTCTCCTTCCCCTATCTCCTTCCCCTTATCTCCTTCACCCCTCATTCCCCCCATCTCCTTTCCCCTTCTTTCCCCCTCTGCTACCCCCTAACTCCTTCCCCCTCTCCTTCCCCCTTCCTTCCCCTCTCTCCTTCCCCCTATCTCCTTCCCCCATCTCCTTCCCCATCTCCTTCCCCACATCTCCTTCCCTCTTCATTCCCCCTAGATCCTTCCCCCTATCTCTTTCTCCCTTCCTTCCCCCATCTCCTTCATCCCATCTCTTCCCCCTATCTCCTTCCCCATCACCTTCCCCTAACTCCTTCCCCCTTATCTCCATCCCCCATCTACTTCCCCCTTCCTTCCCCATTTCTCCTTCCCCCATCTCCTTCCCCCTTCCTTCCCCCATCTCCTTCCCCCCATCCCCTACCCCCTTCCTTTCTCCGCAATCTCCTCCCACCATCTCCTTCTCCCTTCCTTCCCACCATCTCCTTCCCCCAATCTCCTTCCCCCTTCCTTCCTGCATCTCCTTCCCCCCAATCTCCTTCCCCCTTCCTTCCCCATCTCCTTCCCCCTATCTCCTTCCCCCTTACTTCCCCACCTGTATCCTTCCCGCCTATCTCCTTACCCCTTCCTTCCCCTCTATCTCCTTCCCCCATCTCCATCCCCCTTTCATCCCCCCATCTCCTTCCGCCTTATCTCCTTCCCCCTTCCGTCCCCCCTCTCCTTCTCCCCTCTCCTTCCCCCCTCTCCTTCTCCCTCTCCTTCTCCCCTTATCTCCTTCCCACCTCTCCTTCACCCCCTCTCCTTCCCCCCTCACCTACCCCCTCCCTCCTTCCCCTCTCTCTCCTTCCCCCCTCCTTCCCACCTCTCCTTCCCCCATCACCTTCCCACCCTCTCCTTCACCCTATCTCCTTACCCCTTCCTTCTCCCCTATCTCCTTCCCCCTATCTCCTTCCCCTTACTTCCCCACCTGTATCCTTCCCGCCTATCTCCTTACCCCTTCCTTCCCCCTATCTCCTTCCCCCATCTCCTTCCCCCTTCCTTCCCACCATCTCCTTCCCCCATCTCCTTCCCCCTTTCTTTACCCCATCTCCTTCCCCGATCTCCTTCCCCCTTCCTTCCTGCATCTCCTTCCCCCCAATCTCCTTCCCCCTTCCTTCCCCCATCTCCTTCCCCCTATCTCCTTCCCCCTTACTTCCCCACCTGTATCGTTCCCGCCTATCTCCTTACCCCTTCCTTCCCCCCTCTCCTTCTCCCCTCTCCTTCCCACATCTCCTTCTCCCCCTGCTTCCCCCTTATCTCCTTCCAACCCCTTCTTCACACCCTCTCCTTCCCCACTCACCTACCCCCTACCTCCTTCCCGCTCTCTCCTTCAGCCCCTTCCCCCTCTCCTTCCCCCTATCTCCTTCCCACCCTCTCCTTCACCCCATCACCTTCCCCCTACCTTCCCCCTCCTTCCCCCTATCTCATTCCCCCTTCTTCCCCTCATCTCCTTCCCCCTTCCTTCCTTCCCCCCATCACATTCCCCCTTCATTAACCCCATCTCCTTCTCCCCTATCTCCTTCCCCCTTCCTTCCCCTCTCCTTCCCCCATCTCCTTCTCCCCTATCTCCTATCCTATTATCTCCTTCCCCCCATCTCCTTCCCCCTTCCTTCGCCCTATCTCCTTCCCCCGATCTCCTTCCCTTTCCTTCCCTCCCTATCTTCTTCCCCATCTCCTTCCCCCTTCCTTCCCCCATCTCCATCCCCCATCTCCTTCCGACTTCCTTCCCCATCTCCTTCCCACATCTCCATCCCCTTCCTTCCTCCCCCATCTCCTTCTCCCCCATCTCCTTCCCCCTTCTTTCCCCCTATCTCCTTCCCCACTATCTCCTACCCCCTTCCTTCCCTCCCTATCTCCTTCCCCATCTCCTTCCCACTTCCTTCCCCCATCTCCACCTTAATCTCCTTCCGACTTCCTTCCCCCATCTCCTTCCCTCATCTCCTTCCCTTCCTTCCTCCCATCTCATTCTCCCCATCTCCTTCCCCCTTCCTTCCCCTATCTTCTTCCCCACTATCTCCTTCCCCCTTCCTTCCTCCCCATCTCCTTTCCCCCATCTCCTTACCACTATCTCCTTCCCCCCTCTCCTTCCCCATCTCCTTCCCCCCTCTACTTCCCGCAACTCCTTCCCCCCTCTCTCCTTCCCCCTCTATTCCCCCTTTCCATCCCACTCTCTCCTTCCACCCTCCTTCCCCCTATCCTTCCCCCCATCTCCTTCCCACCCTCTTCTTCACCCCATCACCTTCCCCCTTCCTTTCCCCCCTCCCCCTATCTCCTTCCGACTTCCTTTCCCCGTCTCCTTCTCCCCGGTCTCCTTCCCCCTTCCTTCCCCCACTATCTCCTTCCCCCTCTCCTTCCCTCCATCTCCTTTCCCCTTCTTTACTCCCATCTACTTCCGCCTTCCTACCCCCATCTCCTTTCCTCTCTCCTCCCCCCTTTTCTCCTTCCCCCCTCCTTCACCCCCTCTCCTTTCCCCCTCACCTACCCCCTACCTGCTAACCCTATCTCCTTCCCCCTTTCCTTCCCCTTCTCCTTCTCCCCTCTCCTTCCCACATCTCCTTCTCCCTCTGCTTCCCCCCTTATCTCCTTCCCCCTATCGCCTTCCCCCTTCCGTCCCCCCACCTCCTTCCCCCTTCCTTCCCCGATCTCCTTCCCCATCTCCTTCCCCCTTCCTTACCTCCCTATCTCCTTCCCCCATCTCCTTCCGACTTCCTTCCCCCATCTCCTTCCTCCTATCTCCTTCCCCCTTCCTTCCTCCCCATCTCCTTTCCCCCATCTCCTTACCCCTATCTCCTTCCCCCCTCTCCTTCCCCATCTCCTTCCCCCCCTCTAATTCCCGCAACTCCTTCCCCCTCTCTCCTTCCCCTCTCTTCCCCCTTTCCATCCCACTCTCTCCTTCCACCCTCCTTCCCCCTATCCTTCCCCCCATCTACTTCCCACCCTCTTCTTCACCCCATCACCTTCCCCCTTCCTTTCCCCCCTCCCCCTATCTCCTTCCGACTTCCTTTCCCCGTCTCCTTCTCCCCGGTCTCCTTCCACCTTCCTTCCCCCACTATCTCCTTCCCCCTCTCCTTCCCTCCATCTCCTTTCCGCTTCTTTACTTCCATCTACTTCCGCCTTCCTACCCCCATCTCCTTTCCTCTCTCCTTCCCCCCTTTTCTCCTTCCCCCCTCCTTCACCCCCTCTCCTTTCCCCCTCACCTACCCCCTACCTCCTAACCCTATCTCCTTCCCCCTTTCCTTCCCCTTCTCCTTCTCCCCTCTCCTTCCCACATCTCCTTCTCCCTCTGCTTCCCCCCTTATCTCCTTCCCCCTATCGCCTTCCCCCTTCCTTCCCCCCACCTCCTTCCCCCTTCCTTCCCCATCTCCTTCCCCATCTCCTTCCCCCTTCCTTACCTCCCTATCTCCTTCCCCCATCTCCTTCCGACTTCCTTCCCCCATCTCCTTCCCCCATCTCCTTCGCCCTTCCTTCCCCCTATCTTCTTCCCCCATCTCCTTCCCCCTTCCTTCCTCCCCATCTCCTTTCCCCCATCTCCTTACCCCTATCTCCTTGCCCCCTCTCCTTCCCCATCTCCTTCCCCCTCTACTTCCCGCAACTCCTTCCCCCTCTCTCCTTCCCCTCTCTTCCCCCTTTCCATCCCACTCTCTCCTTCCACCCTCCTTCCCCCTATCCTTCCCCCCATCTCCTTCCCACCCTCTTCTTCACCCCATCACCTTCCCCCTTCCTTTCCCCCCTCCCCCTATCTCCTTCCGACTTCCTTTCCCCGTCTCCTTCTCCCCGGTCTCCTTCCCCCTTCCTTCCCCCACTATCTCCTTCCCCCTCTCCTTCCCTCCATCTCCTTTCCCCTTCTTTACTCCCATCTACTTCCGCCTTCCTACCCCCATCTCCTTTCCTCTCTCCTTCCCCCCTTTTCTCCTTCCCCCCTCCTTCACCCCCTCTCCTTTCCCCCTCACCTACCCCCTACCTCCTAACCCTATCTCCTTCCCCCTTTCCTTCCCCTTCTCCTTCTCCTCTCTCCTTCCCACATCTCCCTCTGCTTCCCCCCTTATCTCCTTCCCCCTATCGCCTTCCCCCTTCCTTCCCCCCACCTCCTTCCCCATTCCTTCCCCCATCTCCTTCCCCCTTCCTTACCTCCCTATCTCCTTCCCCCATCTCCTTCCGACTTCCTTCCCCCATCTCCTTCCTCCTATCTCCTTCCCCCTTCCTCCCTCCCCCATCTCCTTCCCCCATCTCCTTCCCTCTTCCTTCCCACCATCTCCTTCCCCCCATCTACTTCCACCTTCGTTCACCCCATCTCCTTCACCCGATCTCCTTCCCCCTTCCTTCCTGCATATCCTTCCCCCAATCTCCTTCGCCCTTCCTTCCCCCATCTTCTTCCCGCCTATCTCCTTCCCCCTTACTTCCCCACCTGTATCCTTGCCGCCTATCTCCTTACCCCTTCCTTCCCCGCATCTCCTTCCCCCATCTCCTTCCCTCTTCCTTCCCACCATCTCCTTCCCCGCTATCTGCTTCCCCCTTCCTTCACCCCATCTCCTTCCCCCGATCTCCTTCCCCTTTCCTTCCCGCATCTGCTTCCCCCCAATCTCCTTCCCCCTTCCTTCCCCCCTCTCCTTCCCCCATTACCATCCTGCTTCCTTCCCCCCCATCTCCTTCTACCCTATCTCCTTCCCCCTGCCTTCCCCCCTCTCCTTCTCCACTCTCCTTCCCACATCTCCTTTTCCCTTCCTTCCCCCTCTACTTCCCGCATCTCCTTCCCCCTTTCTTCCCTCCCATCTCCTTCCCCCTTCCTACCCCCATCTCCTTCCCCTATCTCCTTCCCCCTTCCATACCCCAATCTCCTTCTGCCCTATCTCCTTCCCCCTTCCTTCCCCCCTCTCCTTCTCCCCTCTCCTTCCCACATCTCCTTCTCCCTCTCCTTCCCCCCTTATCTCGTTCCCACCCCTTCTTCACCCGCTTTCCTTCCCCCCTCACCTAAACCCTACCTCCTTCCCCCTATCTCCTTCCCCCTTTCCTTCCCCCTCTCTCCTCCCCCCCTGCTTCGCCCCTCTCCTTCCCCCCTATCTCCTTCCCACCCTCTCCTTCACCCCATCACCTTCCCCCTTCCTTCCCCCACCTTCCCCCATCTCCTTCCCCCTTCCTTCCCCTCATCTCCTTCCCCCTTCCTTCCCACCAATCACATTCATCCTTTCCTTCCCTCCATCTCCTTCTCCCCTATCCCCTTCCCCCTTCCTTCCCCCACTATCTCCTTCCCCCTATATACTTTTCCCTTCCTTCCCCCTCTACTTCCCCCATCTCCTTCCCCCTTCCTTCCCTCCCATCTCCTTCCCCCTTCCTACCCCCATCTCCTTCCCCTATCTCCTTCCCCCTTCCTTCCCACCAATATCCTTCCCCTTTCCTTCCTCCTATCTCCTTCCCCCTTCATTCCCCCCACTACTTCTTCCCTCTCGTTCCCCCATCTACTTCTCCTTCTCCTTCTCGCCTTATCTCCTTCCCACCCCTCCTTCACCAACTCTCCTTCCACCCTCACCTACCCCTGCCTCCTTCCCCATCTCCTTCCCCCTTTCCTTCCCCCTCTCTCCTTCCCCCCTCCTTCCCCCTACTCCTTCCCCCCTATCTCCTTCCCACCCTCTCCTTCAATCCATCACCGTCTCCTTCTTTCCAGCCTCCTTCCGCCCTACCTCCTTCCCCCTCCTTCCCCATCTCCTTCCCCCTTTCCTTCCCCCTCCCTCCGTCCCCCCTCCTACTCCCATTTCCTTCCCCCTTCCTTCACCCCCTTCCCCTCCTCTCCTTCACCCCCTCCTTCCCCCATCTCGTTCCTTCCTTCCCCTACCTTCCTTCCCCCCCTCATTCCCGCTATCTCCTTCCGTCCCCTCTCCTTCCCCCTTCTCTTTCCCCCCTCTCTCATTCCCCCCTCTTCTCCTTCTCCCTCTCTCCTTCCCCTCTATGTCTATCCCACCCTCTCCTTCGCCCATCTCCTCCCCCCTCCTTCCCCCCATCTCCTTCCTCCCTCACCTCCCAACCCTCACATTCCCGCCCATCTCCTTCCCCCATCTCCTTCCACCCCCTCTCCTTCCCCCATCTCCTTCCCCCTTCCTTCCCCCTCCTTCCCGCTATCTCTTTCCCTCCCTCTCCTTCCCCACCTTCTTCTTCCCGCCTATTCCCTAGCCCCTTCCTCCCCCCACCGCCCCTTTGCCCCTATCTCCTTCCCCCTTCCTTCCCCCCTCTCCTTCGCCCCTATCTCCTTCCCCCTTCCTTCCAACTTCCCCCTATCGCGTTCCCCCTTCCTTCACGCCCTTACCCATTTCCTTCCCCCTTACTTCCCCCCTCTCCTTCCCCCGATCTCCTTCCCTCCCCTCTCCTTCCCCCTTCCTTCTATCCCCTCTCCTCCCCCATCTCCTTCCAGGCCTGTCCTTCACCCAATCTCCTTCCTCCTTCTCCTTCCCCTTCCTTCCCCCTTCCCCATTTCCTTCCCCCCTTCACCTCTCTCCTTCCCCCATCTCCTTCCCGCTTCCTTCCCCCACTCTCCTTCACCTCTCTCCCTTCTCCCCATCTCCTTCCCCCCCTCCTTCCACCCCCTCTCCTTCCCCCATCTCCTTCCTGCTTCCTTCTCCCCCACTCCATCCCCCTATCTCCTGCCCCGCTCTCCTTCCCCCATCTTCTTCCCCCTTCCAACCCTCCACCTCCTTCCCCCCTCCTTCCCCCTATCTCCTTCCTCTTTCCTTCTCCCCTATCTCCTTCTCCCCTATCTCCTTCCCCCGTCCTTCCCCATCTCCTTCTCTGCTATCTCCTTCCCCCTTCCATCCCCCTTTCTCCTTCTCCCCTATCTCCTTCACACTTCCTTCCCCCTATCTCCTTCTCCCCTACACTCTTATGTCCTTTCCCCCATCTCCTTCCCCCATCTCCTTCCCCATCTCCTTCCCCCTTCCATTCCCCAATCTCCTTCCCCTTCCTTCCCCATCGCTTTCCCCCTTCCTTCCCCATCTCCTTCTCCCCTATCTCCTTCCCCCTTCCTTCCCGCCCATTTCCTTCTCCCTATCTCCTTCCCCCTTCCCTCCCCCTTTCTCGTTCTCCCCTATCTCCTACCCTCTTATCTCGTTCAACCAATCTCCTTCCCCATCTCCTTCTCCCTTCCTTCCCCCCATCACCTTCCCACCTCCTTCCCACCATATGTCCTTCCCCCTATCTCCTTCCCCCTTCCTTCCCGCCCATCTCCTTCTCCCCATCTCCTTCCCCCTTCCCTCCCCCTTTCTCCTTCTCCCCTATCTCCTACCCTCTTATCTCGTTCAACCAATCTCCTTCCCCCATCTCCTTCTCCCTTCCTTCCCCCCATCTCCTTCCACCCTCCTTCCGCATCTCCTTTTTCTTACCATCTCTTTCACCCCATCTCCTTCCCCCTTCCTTCCACCGCTATCTCCTTCCCCGTCTCCTTCCCTCTTCCTTCCCCCATCTCCTTACCCCCTCTCCTTCGCCCCCCTCCTTCCCCCCTCTCCTTCCCACCCTCTCCTTCCCCATCTCCTTCCCCCTTCCTTCCCCCCTCACCTTCCCCTCTCTCTCCTTCCCCCCTCTCCTTCCTCCTCTCTCCTTCCCCCATCTCCTTCCACGATCTCCTTCCCCCCATCTTCCCCCCATCTCCTTGCACCCCTCTCCTTCCTCCTATCTCCTTCCCCCATTTCTCCTTCCCACCCCTCCTTCCCCCCATTTCCTTCCCCCTTCCTTCCCCCATCTCCTTCACACCCTCTCCTTCCCCACCCTCTACTTCCCCCATCTCCTTCCCATATCTCCGACCCCGTCCTTCCCCCCTCTCCTACTCCCATCTCCTTGCCCCTCTTTCCCACCTCTCCTTCCCCCTCTCCTTCGCCCCATCTCATTCCGCCTTCCTTCCCCCTCTCCTTACCCCATATCCTTCCTTCCCACTTCCTCCCCCCTCCGACACACCCTCTCCTTCCCCCCTCTCCTTCCCCCCTCTCATTCACCCCCTCTCTTTCCCTCCTCTCCTTCACCCCCTCTCCTTCACCGCCTCTCCTTACGCCCCCCTCTCCTTCGCACCCTCTCCTGCCCCCTCTGTTGCCCCTATCTCCTTCCCCCTCTCCTTCCCCATCTCCTTCCCCCTCTCCTTCCCCCCTTTCCTTCACCCATCTCCTTCTCCCTTCCTGCACCCCTCTCCTTCCCCTCTATCTCTTTCCCCCTTCCTTGCCCCCACTCTCCTTCCACCCGATCTCCTTCTCCCCCTCTCCTTACCCCACGTCTCTTTCCCCCCACCTCCTTACACCTCTCCTCCCCCTCTCCTTTCCCCATATCTCCTTCCCCCCTCCTTCCAACCTCTTCTTCCTACTTCCTACCCCCTCTCCTTCCACCCCTCCTTCCCCCATTTCCTTCCACCTTCCTTCCCCCCTTCCTCATCTCCTTCCCCCCCACCTTCCCCCACTATCGTTCCCCCATCTCCTTCCCCCTCCTTCCCCCGTCTGCTTCACCCCTCTCCACCCCCCTCCTTCTGCCCCCTCTTTCTCTCCCATCTCCTTCCCCCATCCCCTTCGCCCATCTCCTTCCCCCCATCTCCTTCGCCCTCCTCCTTCCCCCCTCTCCTTCCTCACTACTTCCCCCTCTCCTTCCCCCCTTTCTCCTTCCAACCCCCTCCTTCACCCCATCACCTTCCCCCTTCCTTCACCCCTCCTTGCCCCATCTCCTTCCCCCTTCCTTCCCCCATCTCCTTCCCCCTTCCTTCCCCCTATCACATTCTGCCTTCCTTTCCCATCTCCTTCCCCCTTCCCTCCTCCACTATCTCCTTCCCCACATCTCCTTCCCCCTTCCTTCCCTCCCATCTCCTTCCCCCTTCCTACCCCATCTCCTTCCCCCATCTCCTGCCCCCTTCCTACCCCCATCTCCTTCCCCTATCTCCTTCCCCCTTCCTTCCCACCAATATCCTTCCCCTTTCCTTCCTCCCTATCTCCTTCCCCCTTCCCTCCCCCTTTCTCGTTCTCCCCTATCTCCTACCCTCTTATCTCGTTCAACCAATCTCCTTCCCCATCTCCTTCTCCCTTCCTTCCCCCCATCACCTTCCCACCTCCTTCCCACCATATGTCCTTCCCCCTATCTCCTTCCCCCTTCCTTCCCGCCCATCTCCTTCTCCCCATCTCCTTCCCCCTTCCCTCCCCCTTTCTCCTTCTCCCCTATCTCCTACCCTCTTATCTCGTTCAACCAATCTCCTTCCCCCATCTCCTTCTCCCTTCCTTCCCCCCATCTCCTTCCACCCTCCTTCCGCATCTCCTTTTTCTTACCATCTCTTTCACCCCATCTCCTTCCCCCTTCCTTCCACCGCTATCTCCTTCCCCGTCTCCTTCCCTCTTCCTTCCCCCATCTCCTTACCCCCTCTCCTTCGCCCCCCTCCTTCCCCCCTCTCCTTCCCACCCTCTCCTTCCCCATCTCCTTCCCCCTTCCTTCCCCCCTCACCTTCCCCTCTCTCTCCTTCCCCCCTCTCCTTCCTCCTCTCTCCTTCCCCCATCTCCTTCCACGATCTCCTTCCCCCCATCTTCCCCCCATCTCCTTGCACCCCTCTCCTTCCTCCTATCTCCTTCCCCCATTTCTCCTTCCCACCCCTCCTTCCCCCCATTTCCTTCCCCCTTCCTTCCCCCATCTCCTTCACACCCTCTCCTTCCCCACCCTCTACTTCCCCCATCTCCTTCCCATATCTCCGACCCCGTCCTTCCCCCCTCTCCTACTCCCATCTCCTTGCCCCTCTTTCCCACCTCTCCTTCCCCCTCTCCTTCGCCCCATCTCATTCCGCCTTCCTTCCCCCTCTCCTTACCCCATATCCTTCCTTCCCACTTCCTCCCCCCTCCGACACACCCTCTCCTTCCCCCCTCTCCTTCCCCCCTCTCATTCACCCCCTCTCTTTCCCTCCTCTCCTTCACCCCCTCTCCTTCACCGCCTCTCCTTACGCCCCCCTCTCCTTCGCACCCTCTCCTGCCCCCTCTGTTGCCCCTATCTCCTTCCCCCTCTCCTTCCCCATCTCCTTCCCCCTCTCCTTCCCCCCTTTCCTTCACCCATCTCCTTCTCCCTTCCTGCACCCCTCTCCTTCCCCTCTATCTCTTTCCCCCTTCCTTGCCCCCACTCTCCTTCCACCCGATCTCCTTCTCCCCCTCTCCTTACCCCACGTCTCTTTCCCCCCACCTCCTTACACCTCTCCTCCCCCTCTCCTTTCCCCATATCTCCTTCCCCCCTCCTTCCAACCTCTTCTTCCTACTTCCTACCCCCTCTCCTTCCACCCCTCCTTCCCCCATTTCCTTCCACCTTCCTTCCCCCCTTCCTCATCTCCTTCCCCCCCACCTTCCCCCACTATCGTTCCCCCATCTCCTTCCCCCTCCTTCCCCCGTCTGCTTCACCCCTCTCCACCCCCCTCCTTCTGCCCCCTCTTTCTCTCCCATCTCCTTCCCCCATCCCCTTCGCCCATCTCCTTCCCCCCATCTCCTTCGCCCTCCTCCTTCCCCCCTCTCCTTCCTCACTACTTCCCCCTCTCCTTCCCCCCTTTCTCCTTCCAACCCCCTCCTTCACCCCATCACCTTCCCCCTTCCTTCACCCCTCCTTGCCCCATCTCCTTCCCCCTTCCTTCCCCCATCTCCTTCCCCCTTCCTTCCCCCTATCACATTCCGCCTTCCTTTCCCATCTCCTTCCCCCTTCCCTCCTCCACTATCTCCTTCCCCACATCTCCTTCCCCCTTCCTTCCCTCCCATCTCCTTCCCCCTTCCTACCCCATCTCCTTCCCCCATCTCCTGCCCCCTTCCTACCCCCATCTCCTTCCCCTATCTCCTTCCCCCTTCCTTCCCACCAATATCCTTCCCCTTTCCTTCCTCCCATCTCCTTCCCCCTTCATTCCCCCCTCTACTTCTCCCCTCTCCTTCCCCCATCTCCTTCAACTTCTCCTTCTCGCCTTATCTCCTTCCCACCCCTCCTTCACCAACTCTCCTTCCACACTCACCTACCCCTGCCTCCTTCCCCTATCTCCTTCCCCCTTTCCTTCCCCCTCTCTCCTTCCCCCCTCCTTCCCCCTACTCCTTCCCCCTATCTCCTTCCCACCCTCTCCTTCAATCCATCACCGTCTCCTTCTTTCCAGCCTCCTTCCGCCCTACCTCCTTCCCCCTCCTTCCCCCATCTCCTTCCCCCTTTCCTTCCCCCTTTCTCCGTCCCCCCTCCTACTCCCATTTCCTTCCCCCTTCCTTCACCCCCTTCCCCTCCTCACCTTCACCCCCTCCTTCCCCCATCTCGTTCCTTCCTTCCCCTACCTTCCTTCCCCCCCTCATTCCCGCTATCTCCTTCCGTCCCCTCTCCTTCCCCCTTCTCTTTCCCCCCTCTCTCATTCCCCCCTCTTCTCCTTCTCCCTCTCTCCTTCCCCTCTATGTCTATCCCACCCTCTCCTTCGCCCATCTCCTCCCCCCTCCTTCCCCCTACCTCCTTCCCCCCTCACCTCCCAACCCTCACATTCTCGCCCATCTCCTTCCCCCCATCTCCTTCCACCCCCTCTCCTTTCCCCATCTCCTTCCCCCTTCCTTCCCCCCTCCTTCCCGCTATCTCTTTCCCTCCCTCTCCTTCCCCACCTTCTTCTTCCCGCCTATTCCCTAGCCCCTTCCTTCCCCCACCGCTCCTTTGCCCCTATCTCCTTCCCCCTTCCTTCCCCCCTCTCCGTCGCCCCTATCTCCTTCCCCCTTCCTTCCAACTTCCCCCTATCGCGTTCCCCCTTCCTTCACGCCCTTACCCATTTCCTTCCCCCTTACTTCCCCCCCTCCTTCCCCCGATCTCCTTCCCTCCCCTCTCCTTCCCCCTTCCTTCTATCCCCTCTCCTCCCCCATCTCCTTCCAGGCCTCTCCTTCACCCAATCTCCTTCCTCCTTCTCCTTCCCCTTCCTTCCCCCTTCCCCATTTCCTACCCCCTTCACCTCTCTCCTTCCCCCATCTCCTTCCCGCTTCCTTCCCCCACTCTCCTTCACCTCTCTCCCTTCTCCCCATCTCCTTCCCCCCCCTTCTACCCCCTCTCCTTCCCCCATCTCCTTCCTGCTTCCTTCTCCCCCACTCCATCCCCATATCTCCTGCCCCCCTCTCCTTCCCCCATCTTCTTCCCCCTTCCAACCCTCCACCTCCTTCCCCCCTCCTTCCCCCTATCTCCTTCCTCTTTCCTTCTCCCCTATCTCCTTCTCCCCTATCTCCTTCCCCCGTCCTTCCCCCATCTCCTTCTCTGCTATCTCCTTCCCCCTTCCATCCCCCTTTCTCCTTCTCCCCTATCTCCTTCACACTTCCTTCCCCCATCTCCTTCTCCCCTACACTCTTATCTCCTTTCCCCACTCTCCTTCCCCCATCTCCTTCCCCATCTCCTTCCCCCTTCCATTCCCCAATCTCCTTCCCCTTCCTTCCCCTATCTCCTTCCCCCTTCCTTCCCGCCCATCTCCTTCTCCCTATCTCCTTCCCCCTTCCCTCCCCCTTTCTCGTTCTCCCCTATCTCCTACCCTCTTATCTCGTTCAACCAATCTCCTTCCCCATCTCCATCTCCCTTCCTTCCCCCCATCACCTTCCCACCTCCTTCCCACCATATGTCCTTCCCCCTATCTCCTTCCCCCTTCCTTCCCGCCCACCTCCTTCTCCCCATCTCCTTCCCCCTTCCCTCCCCCTTTCTCCTTCTCCCCTATCTCCTACCCTCTTATCTCGTTCAACCAATCTCCTTCCCCCATCTCCTTCTCCCTTCCTTCCCCCCATCTCCTTCCACCCTCCTTCCCCATCTCCTTTTTCCTACCATCTCTTTCACCCCATCTCCTTCCCCCTTCCTTCCGCCGCTATCTCCTTCCCCATCTCCTTCCCTCTTCCTTCCCCATCTCCTTACCCCCTCTCCTTCGCCTCCCTCCTTCCCCCCTCTCCTTCCCACCCTCTCCTTCCCCATCTCCTTCCCCCTTCCTTCCCCCCCTCACCTTCCCCTCTCTCTCCTTCCCCCCTCTCCTTCCTCCACTCTCCTTCCCCCATCTCCTTCCACAATCTCCTTCCGCCCCATCTTCCCCCATCTCCTTGCCCCCCTCTCCTTCCTCCTATCTCCTTCCCCCATTTCTCCTTCCCACCCCTCCTTCCCCCCATTTCCTTCCTCTTCCTTCCCCCATCTCCTTCACACCCTCTCCTTCCCCACCCTCTACTTCCCCCATCTTCTTCCCATATCTCCGACCCACTCCTTCCCCCCTCTCCTACTCCCATCTCCTTGCCCCTGTTTCCCACCTCTCCTTCCCCCTCTCCTTCGCCCCATCTCATTCCGCCTTCCTTCCCCCTCTCCTTCCCCGCATCTCCTTCCTTCCCCCTTCCTCCCTCCTCCGACACACCCTCTCCTTCCCCACTCTCCTTCCCCCCTCTCATTCACCCCCTCTCTTTCCCTCCTCTCCTTATGCCCCCCTTTCCTTCGCACCCTCTCCTGCCCTCTCTGTTGCCCCTATCTCCTTCCCCCTCTCCTTCCCCATCTCCTTCCGCCTCTCCTTCCCCCCTTTCCTTCCCCCATCTCCTTCTCCCTTCCTGCACCCCTCTCCTTCCCCTCTATCTCTTTCCCCCTTCCTTGCCCCCACTCTCCTTCCACCCGATCTCCTTCTCCCCCTCTCCTTACCCCACGTCTCTTTCCCCCCACCTCCTTCCCCCTCTCCTCCCCCTCTCCTTTCCCCATATCTCCTTCCCCCCTCCTTCCAACCTCTTCTTCCTCCTTCCTACCCCCCCTCCTTCCACCCCTCCTTCCCCATTTCCTTCCACCTTCCTTCCCCCCCTTCCTCATCTCCTTCCCCCCTACCTTCCCCCACTATCGTTCCCCCATCTCCTTCCCCCTCCTTCCCCCGTCTGCTTCACCCCTCTCCACCCCTCTCCTTCTCCCCCCTCTTTCCCTCCCATCTCCTTCCCCCATCCCCTTCGCCCATCTCCTTCCCCCCATCTCCTTCGCTCTCCTCCTTCCCCCCTCTCCTTCCTCACTCCTTCCCCCTCTCCTTCCCCCCTTTCTCCTTCCCACCCTCTCCTTCACCCCATCACCTTCCCCCTTCCTTCACCCCTCCTTGCCCCATCTCCTTCCCCCTTCCTTCCCCCCATCTCCTTCCCCCTTCCTTCCCCCTATCACATTCCGCCTTCCTTCCCCCATCTCCTTCCCCCTTCCCTCCTCCACTATCTCCTTCCCCACATCGCCTTCCCCCTTCCTTCCCTCCCATCTCCTTCCCCCTTCCTACCCCATCTCCTTCCCCATCTCCTTCCCCCTTCCTTTCCCCATCTCCTTCTCCCCTATCTCCTTCACCTCTCCTTCCCCCACTGTCTCCTTACCACTCTCCTTCCCTCCTTCTCCTTTCCCCTTCTTTCCTCCCATCTCCTTCCCTCTTCCTCCCACCATCTCCTTCCCCCTCTCCTTCACCCCCTTATCTCCTTCCCCCCTCCTTCACCCCCTCTCCTTTCCCCCTCACCTACCCCCTACCTCCTTCCCCCATCTCCTTCCCCCCTTTCCTTCCCCCTCTCGCCTTCCCCCTTCTTCCCCCTCTCCTTTCCCACCATCTCCTTCCCCCCATCTCCTTCCCCGTTCCTTCCCCTATCCCATTCCCCCTTCCTTCCCTCCACTCCTCCCCCACCTCTATCCCCCTTCCTTCCCCAATATCTCCTTCAGCCTCTCCTTCCCGCATCTCCTTCTCCCTTCCTTCCCTCCCATCTCCTTCCCCCTTCCGACCCCCGTCTCCTTCCCCCTTCCTTCCCCCACTATCTCCTTCCCCCATCTCTTTCCCCCTTCCTTTCCCAACTCCTTGCCCCATCTCCTTCCCTCTTCCTTCACCCTATATCCTTCGCCCCTATCTCCTTCCCCCTTCCTTCCCCCGTATCTCCTTCCCCCAACTCCTTCCCCCTTCCTTCCCTCCCTATCTCCTTCCCCATCTCCTTCCCCCTTCCTTCCCCCATCTCCTTACCCCCTCTCCTTCCCCCCCTCTCCTTCCCCCCTCCTTCCCCCTCTCTCCTTCCCACCCTCTCCTTCCGCATCTCCTTCCCCCTTCCTTCTCCAACTCGCCTTCCCCTCTCTCTCCTTCCCCCCTCTCCTTCCTCCTCTCTCCTTCCCCATCTCCTTCCCCCATCTGCTTCCCCCCATCTTCCCCGCATCTCCTTGCCCCCCTCTCCTTCCCCCTATCCCCTTCCCACATTTCTCCTTCCCACGCCTCCTTCCCCCCCTATTTCCTTCCCCCTTCCTTCCCCCATCTCCTTCACCCATCTCCTTCCACGCTCATTCCCCCATCTCCTTTTTCCCCCCATCTCTTTCACCCCATCGCCTTCCCCATTCCTTCCACCGCTATCTCCTTCTCCCATCTCCTTCCCCCTTCCTTCCCCCATCTCCTTACCCCCTCTCCTTCCCCCCTCTCCGTCCCCCTCTCTCCTTCCCACCCTCTCCTTCCCCATTTCCTTCCCCCTTCCTTCCCCCCTCACCTTCCCCTCTCTCTCCTTCCCCACTCACCTTCCTCCTCTCTCCTTCCCCATCTCCTTCCCCATCTCCTTCACCCCCATCTTCCCCATCTCCTTGCCCCCTCTCCTTCCCCTATCTCCTTCCCCATTTCTCCTTCCCACCCCTCCTTCCCGCCATTTTATTCCCCCTTCCTTCCCCCATCTCCTTCACCCCCACTCCTTCCCCACCCTCTCCTTCCTCCATCTCCTTCCCATATCTCCGTCCCCTCTCCTTCCCACCTCTCCTACCCCCATCTCCTTGCCCCTCTTCCCCCCACTCCTTCCCCCTCTCCTTCGCCCCATCTCATTCCGTCTTCCTTCCCCCCTCTCCTTCACCCCATCTCCTTCCTTCCCCCTTCCTCCCCCCTCCGACCCACCCTCTCCTTCCGCCCTCAACTTCCCCCTCTCCTTCACCTCCTCTCTTTCCCCCCGCTCCTTCGCCCCCTCTCCTTCACCTCCTCTCCTTACGCCCCTCTCTCCTTCTCACCCTCTCCTGCACACTCTGCTGCCCCTATCTCCTTCCCCCCTCCTACCCCATCTCCTTCCCCCCTCTCCTTCCCCCCTTTCCTTCCCCCATCTCCTTCCCCCTTCCTTCACCCCTCTCCTTCCCCTCCATCTCTTTCCCCCTTCCTTGCCCCACTCTCCTTCCATGATCTCCTTCTCCCCCTCTCCTTACCCCACGTCTCTTTCCCCCACCTCCTTCCCCCTCTCCTCCCCCTCTCCTTTCCCCATATCTCCTTCACCCCCTCCTTCCACCCTCTTCTTCCTCCTTCCTACCCCCTCTCCTTCCACCCCTCCTTCCCCCATCTCCTTCCACCTTCCTTCCACCCTTCCTCATCTCCTTCCCCCCTCTCCTTCCCCCCACTACCCAACCCACATCTGCTTCCCCCTCCTTCGCCGGTCTGCTTCACCCCTCTCCAACCCCCTCCTTCTCACCCCTCTTACCCTCCCATCTCCTTCCCCCATCTCCTTCGCCCAACTCTTTCCCCCATCTCCTTTGCCCTCCTCCATCCCCCCTGTCCTTCCCCCCTCTCCGTCACCCCCTCTCTTTCCCCCCACTCCTTCACCCCCTCTCCTTCACCGCCTCTCCTTACGCCCCCCTCTCCTTCGCACCCTCTCCTGCCCCCTCTGCTGCCCCTATCTCCTTCCCCCTCTCCTTCCCCATCTCCTTCCCCCCTCTCCTTCCCCCCTTTCCTTCCTCCATCACCTTCCCCCTTCCTTCACCCCTCTCCTTCCCCTCTATCTCTTTCCCCCTTCCTTGCCCCCACTCTCCTTCCACCCGATCTCCTTCTCCCCCTCTCCTTACCCCACGTCTCTTTCCCCCCACCTCCTTACCCCTCTCCTCCCCCTCTCCTTTCCCCCATATCTCCTTCCCCCCTCCTTCCAACCTCTTCTACCTCCTTCCTACCCCCTCTCCTTCTACCCCTCCTTCCCCCATTTCCTTCCACCTTCCTTCCCCCTTTCCGCATCTCCTTCCCCCCTCCTTCCCCCCACTATCGTTCCCCCATCTCCTTCCCCCTCCTTCCCCCGTCTGCTTCACCCCTCTCCACCCCTCTCCTTCTCCCCCCTCTTTCCCTCCCATCTCCTTCCCCCCATCCACTTCACCCATCTCCTTCCCCCCATCTCCTTCGCCCTCCTCCTTCCCCCCCTCCTTCCCCCTCCTTCCCCCTCTCCTTCCCCCCTTTCTCCTTCCCACCCTCTCCTTCACCCCATCACCTTCCCCCTTCCTTCACCCCTCCTTCCCCCCATCTCCTTCCTCCTTCCTTCCCCCATCTCCTTCCCCCTTCCTTCCCACTATCACCTTCCCCCTTCCTTCCCCCCATCTCATTCCCCCTTCCCTCCTCCACTATCTCCTTCCCCACATCTCCTTCCCCCTTCCTTCCCTCCCATCTCCTTCCCCCTTCCTACCCCCATCTCCTTCCCCATCTCCTTCCCCCTTCCTTTCCCCATCTCCTTCTCACCTATCTCCTTCCCCCTTCCTTCCCCCACTGTCTCCTTACCCCTCTCCTTCCCTCCTTCTCCTTTCCCCTTCTTTCCTCCCATCTCCTTCCCTCGTCCTACCCCCATCTCCTTCCCACTCTCCTTCAACCCCTTATCTCCTTCCCCCCTCCTTCACCCCCTCTCTTTTCCCCCTCACCTACCCGCTACCTCCTTCCCCCCTATCTCCTTCCCCACTTTCCTTCCCCCTCTCGCCTTCCCCCTTTTTTCCCCCTCTCCATTCCCACCATCTCCTTCCCCCCATCTCCATCCCCCTTCCTTCCCCCACTATCTCCTTCCCCCTATCTCCTTCCCCCTTCCTTCCACCTCTCCTTCCCGCATCTCCTTCTCCCTTCCTTCCCTCCCATCTCCTTCCCCCTTCCGACCCCCGTCTCCTTCCCCCTTCCTTCCCCCACTATCTCCTTCCCCCATCTCTTTCCCCAACTCCTTCCCCCATCTCCTTCCCTCTTCCTTCCCCCTATATCCTTCGCCGCTATCACCTTGCCCCTTCCTTCCCCCGTATCTCCTGCCCCATCTCCTTCCCCTTTTCTTCCCTCCCTATCTCCTTCCCCATCTCCTTCCCCCTTCCTTGCCCCTGTCTCCTTCCCCATCTCCTTCCCCCTTCCTTCCCCCATCTCCTTCCCCCTATCCCCTTCTCCCTTATCTCCTTCCCCCTTCCTTCCCGCCCTTCTCCTTCTCCCCTATCTCCTACCCACGTATCTCGTTCAACCTACCTCCTTCCCTCATCTCCTTCTCCCTTCCTTCCCCCCATCACCTTCCCACCTCCTTCCCACCATATGTCCTTCCCCCTATCTCATTCCCCCTTCCTTCTCCCAATCACTTTCCCCTATCTCCTTCCACCCTCCTTCCCCCATCTCCTTTTTCCTACCATCTCTTTCACCCCATCTCCTTCCCCCTTACTTCCCTACCTGTATCCTTCCCGCCTATCTCCTTTCCCCTTCCTTCCCCCATCTCCTTCCTCCATCACCATCCGGCTTCCTTCCCCCAATCTCGTTCTGCCCTATCTTCTTCCCCCTTCCTTCCCCCCTCTCCTTCTCCCCTCTCCTTCCCACATCTCCCTCTCCCTCTCCTTCCCCCCTTATCTCCTTCCCACCCCTTCTTCACCCCCTTCCTTCCCTCTCACCTACCCCCTACCTCCTTCCCCCATCTCCTTCCCCCTTTCCTTCCCCCTCTCTCCTTCCCCCCTGCTTCCCCCCTCTCCTTCCCCCTATCTCTTTCCCACCCTCGCCTTCACCCCATCACCTTCCCCCTTCCTTCCCCCTCCTTCCCCCATCTCCGTCCCCCTTCCTTCCCCTCATCTCCTTCCCCCTTCCTTCCCACCAATCACATTCATCCTTTCCTTCCCTCCATCTCCTTCTCCCCTATCCCCTTCCCCCACTATCTCCTTCCCCCATCTCCTTCCCCCACTATTTCCTTCCCCCATCTCCTTCCCCCTTTCTTCCCTCCCATCTCCTTCCCCCTTCCTACCCCCATCTCCTTCCCTTATCTCCTTCCCCCTTCCTTCCCACCAATCTCCTTCCCCTTTCCTTCCCCCATCTCCTTCCCCCTTCATTCCCCTTCTCCTTCTCACCTCTCCTTCCCCCATCTCCTTCTCCCTCTCCTTCTCGCCTAATCTCCTTCCCACCCCTCCTTCACCCGCTCTCCTTCCACCCTCACCTACCCTCTCCCTCCTTCCCCCTATCTCCTTCCCCCTTTCCTTCCCCCTTTCTCCTTCACCCCTGCTTCCCCCCTCTCCTTCCCCCCTATCTCCTTCCCACCCTCGCCTTCACCCCATCACCTTCCCCCTTCCTTCCCCCTCCTTCCCCCTATCTCCTTCCCCCCTCCTTCCCCCCATCTCCTTCCCCCTTTCCTTCCCCCTCTCTCCGTCCCCCCTCCTACTCCCATCTCCTTCCCACTTCCTTCACCCCTTCCCCCCTCTCCTTCACCCCCTCCTTACCCCCATCTCCTTCCTTCATTCCCCTACCTTCCTTCCCCCCCTCATTCCCGTTATCTCCTTCCATCCCCTCTCCTTCCCCCTTCTCTTCCCCCTCTCTAATTCCCCCCTCCTCTCTTCTCCCTCTCTCCTTCCCCTCTATGTCTATCCCAGCCTCTCCTTCGCCCATCTCCTCCCCCGTCCTTCCCCCTATCTCCTTCCCCCCTCACCTCCCAACCCTCACATTCCCGCCCATCTCCTTCCCCCATCTCCTTCCCCCTTCCTTCCCCCCTCCTTCCCGCTATCTCTTTCCCTCCCTCTCCTTCCCCACCTTCTTCTTCCCGCCTATGCCCTAGCCCCTTCCTTCCCCCACCGCTCCTTTGCGCCTATCTCCTTCCCCCTTCCTTCCCCCCTCTCCTTCGCCCCTATCTCCTTCCCCCTTCCTTCCAACTTCCCCCGATCGCGTTCCCGCTTCCTTCACGCCCTTCCCCATCTCCTTCCCCTTTTCCTTCCCCCTCTCTCCTTCCCCCCTGCTTCCCCCCTCTCCTTCCCCCTATCTCTTTCCCACCCTCGCCTTCACCCCATCACCTTCCCCCTTCCTTCCCCCTCCTTCCCCCATCTCCGTCCCCATTCCTTCCCCTCATCTCCTTCCCCCTTCCTTCCCACCAATCACATTCATCCTTTCCTTCCCTCCATCTCCTTCTCCCCTATCCTCTTCCCCCTTCCTTCCCCCACTATCTCCTTCCCCCCATCTCCTTCCCCACTATTTCCTTCCCCCATCTCCTTCCCCCTTTCTTCCCTCCCATCTCCTTCCCCCTTCCTACCCCCATCTCCTTCCCTTATCTCCTTCCCCCTTCCTTCCCACCAATCTCCTTCCCCTTTCCTTCCCCCATCTCCTTCCCCCTTCATTCCCCTTCTCCTTCTCACCTCTCCTTCCCCCATCTCCTTCTCCCTCTCCTTCTCGCCTAATCTCCTTCCCACCCCTCCTTCACCCGCTCTCCTTCCACCCTCACCTACCCTCTCCCTCCTTCCCCCTATCTCCTTCCCCCTTTCCTTCCCCCTTTCTCCTTCACCCCTGCTTCCCCCCTCTCCTTCCCCCCTATCTCCTTCCCACCCTCGCCTTCACCCCATCACCTTCCCCCTTCCTTCCCCCTCCTTCCCCCTATCTCCTTCCCCCCTCCTTCCCCCATCTCCTTCCCCCTTTCCTTCCCCCTCTCTCCGTCCCCCCTCCTACTCCCATCTCCTTCCCACTTCCTTCACCCCTTCCCCCCTCTCCTTCACCCCCTCCTTACCCCCATCTCCTTCCTTCATTCCCCTACCTTCCTTCCCCCCCTCATTCCCGTTATCTCCTTCCATCCCCTCTCCTTCCCCCTTCTCTTCCCCCTCTCTAATTCCCCCCTCCTCTCTTCTCCCTCTCTCCTTCCCCTCTATGTCTATCCCAGCCTCTCCTTCGCCCATCTCCTCCCCCGTCCTTCCCCCTATCTCCTTCCCCCCTCACCTCCCAACCCTCACATTCCCGCCCATCTCCTTCCCCCATCTCCTTCCCCCTTCCTTCCCCCCTCCTTCCCGCTATCTCTTTCCCTCCCTCTCCTTCCCCACCTTCTTCTTCCCGCCTATGCCCTAGCCCCTTCCTTCCCCCACCGCTCCTTTGCGCCTATCTCCTTCCCCCTTCCTTCCCCCCTCTCCTTCGCCCCTATCTCCTTCCCCCTTCCTTCCAACTTCCCCCGATCGCGTTCCCGCTTCCTTCACGCCCTTCCCCATCTCCTTCCCCTTTCCTTCCCCCCCCCTCTCTTTCCCCCGATCTCCTTCCCTCCCCTCTCCTTCCCCCTTCCTTCCACCCCCTCTCCTCCCCCATCTCCTTCCCGGCCTCTCCTTCACCCAATCTCCTTCCTCCTTCTCCATCCCCCTTCCTTCCCCCTTCCCCATCTCCTTCA
>NW_027310315.1:41038-104048 GCF_047496795.1 Chiloscyllium punctatum
GGAGAAGGAAGGAGATGGGGAAAGAAGAGGGGAAAGGAAGGAAGGGGCATGTTTGGAGATGGGGGAAGGAGGGGTGGGGAAGGAAGGGGAAGGAAGGAGATGGGAAAGGAGGGGGGGTTGAAGGAAGGGGGAAGGAAGGAGAAACGGGGGAAGGAAGGATATGGCGGGGAAGGAGAGGGGGAGAAGGAGATAGGGGAAGGAGAAGGGGGAAGGAAGGGGTAGGAGAGGGGGAAAGGAGATGGTGGAAGGAGAGGGGAGGGAAGGAAGGGGAAGGAGAGAGGGGGAAGGAGAGGGGGAATGAGGGGGAAGGAGAGGGAGGAAGGAGATAGGGGAAGGAGAGGGGGAAAGAGATGGGGAAGGACGAGGAAGGAGAGGGGGAAGGAGAGGGGGAAGGAGATGGGGAAGGAGAGGGGAAGGAGATGGGGGAAGATGGGGGAAGGAGAGGGGGTGGAAGGAAGGGGGAAGGAGCGGGAAAAGTAGATGGGGGAAGGAGATGGGGGAGTTGAGTTGTAAGGAGAGGGGGGAAGGAGAGATGGGGAAGGAGAGAGGGGGAAGGAAGGGGGAAGGAGATGGGGAAGGTGGAAGGAAGGGGGAAGGAGATAGTGGGGAAGGAGGGAGGGGGAAGGATAGGGGCGAAGGAGAGGGGGTAGGAAGGAGAAGGAGATCGGGGTGAAGGAGAGGTGGGGAAGGAAGGGGGAAGGAGATGGGGGAAGGAAGAGGGTGGGGAAGGAGAGAGATGGGAAGAGATGGGGGAAGGAGGGGGGAAGGAGAGAGAAGAAGAGGGGGGAAGTATGGGGGGTAAGGAAGGGGGAAGGAGATGGAAGGAAGGAGATGGGGAAGGAAGGGGGTCGGAGATAGAGGGAAAGGAGATGGGGGTAAGTAGAGTGGGGAAGGAAGGGGGAAGGAGATGGGGGGGAAGGAGATGGGGGAAGGAGAGGGGGAAGGAGATAGGAGAGAAGGAGATGGGGAAGGAAGGGAAGGAGATAGGGGGAAGGAGATGGGGGAAGGAGAGGTGGGAAGGAGAGGGGGGAAGGAGAGAGGGGGAAAGGGGGGGAAGGAAGGGGGAAGGAGATGGGAAGGTGTAAGGAAGGGGGAAGGAGATAGTGGGGAAGGAGAGAGGGGGAAGGAGATAGGGGCGAAGGAGAGGGGGGTAAGGAAGGGGGAAGGAGATCGGGGGAAGGAAGGGGGAAGGAGATGGGGGAAGGAGATGAGGGGGAAAGAAAAGGGGAAGGAGATACGGAGGAAGGAAGGGGGAAGGAGATAGGGGAAGGAGAGGGAAGGAGAGGTGGGAAGGAGAGTGGGAAGGAGAGAGGGGGTAGGAGAGGGGGGAGGAAGCTGAAAGGAGATAGGGGAAGGAGAGGTGGGAAGGAGAGTGGGGAAGGGAGAGGGGGGAAGGAGAGGGGGGGAGGAAGGTGAAGGAGATGGGGTGAAGGAGATGGGTAGAAGGAGATGGGGAAGGTGAGTGAAGGGGATGGGGAAGGAAGGGGGAAGGATATAAGTGGGCAGGAAGGGTGAATGAGATGGGGGAGGGTGATAGTGGGAAGGAGGTGGGAAGGAGATGGGGGGAAGGAGAGGGTGGGAAGGAGATGGAGGGAAGGAGAGGGGGGAAGGAAAGGGGAAGGAGAGAGGGGGAAAGAGGGGGGAAGGAGGGGGAAAGGAGAGGGGGGAAGGACGGGGGGAAGGAGAGGGGGAGAGGAGATGGGGGAAGGAGGGGGGAAGGAAATGGGGAGGAGAGGGGGGGGGGGGGGGGGGGGGGGTGGGGGGGGGGGGGGGGGGGGGGGAGGGGGGGGGGGGGGGGTGGGGGGTGGGGGGGGGGGGGGGGGGGGGGGGAGGGGGGGGGGAGGGAGGGGGGGGGGGGGGGAGGGGGGGGGGGGAGGGGGGGGGGGGAGGGGGGGGGGGATGGGGGGGAGGGGGGGTGGGGGGAGGGGGGGGGGGGGGGGGGGGGGGGGAGGGGGGGGGAGGGGGGGGAGGGAGGGGGGGGGGGGGGGAGGGGGGGGGGGGGGGGAGGGGGGGGGGGGGTGGGGAGGGGGGGGGGGGGGGGGGGGGGGAGGGGGGGGGGGGAGGGGGGGGGGGGGGGGGGGGAGGGGTGGGGGAGGGGGGGGGGGGGGGAGGGGGGGGAGGGGGGGGGGGGGGGGGGGGGGGGGGGGGGTGGAGGGGGGGAGGGGGGGGGGGGGGGTGGGGGGGGGGGGGGGGGGGGGGGGGAGGGGGGGGGGGGGGGGGGGGGGGAGGGGGGGGGGGGGGGGGGAGGGGGGGGGGGGGGGGGAGGGAGGGGGGGGGGGGGGGGAGGGGGGGGGGGAGGGGGGGGGGGGGAGGGGGGGGGGGGTGGGGGGGGGGGAGGGGGGGGGGGGGGGGGGGGGGGGAGGGGGGGGGGAGGGGGGAGGGGGGGGGGGGGGGTGGAAGGAAGGGGGAAGTTGAGGGGGGAAGTAGATGGGGGGAAGGAGATGGGGGAAGGAGAGATGGGGAGGAAGGGAGAAGGAGATGGGAAAGGGGAAAGGAAGGGGGAAGGAGATAGTGGGGAAGAAGAGAGGGGGAAGGAGATGGGGGAAGGAAGGGGGTAGGAGATGGGGGGATGGAGATAAGGGGGAAGGAAGGGGTATAGCGATAGTGGAGAAGGAGGATGAGGGGGAAAGGAAGGGGGAAGGAGATACGGGGGAAGGAAGGGGGAAGGAGATGGGGGTGTAGGAAAGGGGAAGGAGATGGGAGGGAAGAAAGGGGGAAGGAGATGGGGAAGGAGAAGGGGGAAGGACGGCGGAAGGAGATGTGGGGGATGGAGATAACGTGGAAGGAGATGGGGAGAAGGAAGGTGAAAGGAGATAGGGGTGAAAGAGATGGGGGAAGGAGATGGGGAAGGTGGGTTGAAGGGGATAGGGGGAAGGAAGGGGGAAGGATATAGGTTGGCAGGAAGGGGGAATTAGATAGGGGGGAGGTGATATAGGGGGAAGGAGGTGGGAAAGAGATAGGGGGAAGGAGATCGCGGGGGAAGGAAGGGGGAAGGAGATAGGGGGAAGGAGATGGGGGTGAAGGAAGGGGGTAGGAGATGGGGGAATGGAGATAAGGGGGGAAGGAGATGGGGAAAGGAGATAAGGGGGAAGGAAGGGGGATGGAGATAGTGGAGAAGGAGATGAGGGGGAAAGGAAGGGGTAAGCAGATACGGGGGAAGAAAGGGGGAAGGAGAGGGGGAAGGAGATGGGGGGGAGGAGAGGGGGAAAGAGATGGGAGAAGGACCGGGGAAGGAGAGGGGGGAGGTGATGGGGGAAGGAGAGGGGGAAGGAGATGGGGGAAGGAGAGGGGGTGGAAGGAAGGGGGAAGGAGAGGGGGGAAGTAGATGAGGAAGGAGAGTGGGGAAGGAGAGAAGGGAAAGGAGAGGGGGGAGGAAGGTGAAAGGAGATAGGGGTGAATGAGATGGGGGAAGGAGATGGGGGAAGGTGGGTTGAAGGGGATGGGGGGAAGGAAGAGGGAAGTATATCGGTGGGCAGGAAGGGGGAATGAGATAGGGGGAAGTTGATATGGGGGGAAGGAGGTGGGAAGGAGATGGGGGAAGGAGAGGGTGGGAAGGAGATGGGGGAAGGAGAGGGGGGAAGGAAAGGGGAAGGAGAGTGGGGGAAGGAGGGGGGAAGGAGGGGTAAAGGAGAGGGGATAAGGAGAGGGGGAAGGAAACGGGATGAAGGAGAGGGGGAAAGAGATGGGGGAAGGACGGGGCAAGGGGAGGGGGGAGGACATGGGGGGAAGGAGAGGGGGAAGGAGATGGGGAGGGGGATGGGGTGGAAGGAAGGGGAAAGGAGAAGGGGGAAGTAGATGGGGGAAGGAGATGGGGGAAAGAGAGATAGGGAGATAGGGGGAAGGAGATGGCGAAGGGGGAAAGGAAGGGGGAAGGAGATAGTGGGGAAGAAGAGAGGGGGAAGAAGATGGGGGAAGGAAGGGAGTATGAGATGGGGGGATGGAGATAAGGGGGAAGTAAGAGGGATGGAGTTAGTGGAGAAGGAGATGAGGGGGAAAGGAAGGGGAAGGACATACGGGGGAAGGAAGGGGGAAGGAGATGCGGGTGTAGGAAGGGGGAAGGAGATGGGAGGGAAGGAAGGGGGAAGGAGATGCGGCGGATGGAGATTTCGGGGAATTAGATGGGGGAAATGAGATAAGGGGGAAGGAGATGGGGGAAGGTGTGTTGAAGGGGATGGGGAAGGAAGGGGGAAGGATATAGGTGGGCAGGAAGGGGAAAGGAGATAGGGGGGAAGGTGATGGGGGGAAGGAGATGGGGGAAGGAAGGGGGAAGGAGATAGCGGAGGAAGGAAGGGGAAGGACAGAGGGGGAAGCAGAGGGGGGAAAGGACGGGGGAAGGAGAGGGGGAAGGAGAGGGGGAAGGTGATGGGGGAAGGAGGGGAGGAGATAGCGGGGGAAGGAAGGGGGAAGGAGAGGGGGGAAGGTGATGGGGGAAGGAAGGGGGAGGAGATAGCGGGGGAAGGAAGGGGGAAGGAGAGGGAGAAGGAGAGGGGGTGAAGGGGGAAGGAGAGGGGGGAAGGAGATGGGGAAGAGAGGGGGAAAGAGATGGGGGAAGGAGATAGGGGGAAGGAGAGGGGGTGGAAGGAAGGGGGATGGAGAGGGGGGATGTAGATGGGGAAGGAGATGGGGAAGGAGAGGTGGGAAGGAGAGGGGGAAGGAAGGGGAAGGAGATGGGGGAAGGGGGAAAGGAAGTGGGAAGGAGATAGTGGGGAAGAAGACAGGGGGAAGGAGATGGGGGAAGGAAGGGGGTAGGAGATAGTGGAGAAAGAGATGAGGGGGAAAGAAAGGGGGAAGGAAATACGGGGGAAGGAAGTGTGCAGCAGATGGGGGTGTAGGAATGGGGAAGGAGATGGGAGGGAAGGAAGGGGACAGGAGATGGGGAAGGAGAAGGGGGAACGAAGGGGGAAGGAGATGCGGGGGATGGAGTTAACGTGGAAAGAGATGGGGGGAAGGAGATAAGAGGGAAGTAGATGGGGGAAGGAGATAGGGGAAGGAGATGGAGGGAAGGAAGGTGAAAGGAGATAGGGGTGAAGGAGGTGGGGGGAACGAGATGGGGGAAGGTGAGTTGAAGGGGATGGGGGGAAGGAAGGGGGAAGGATATAGGTGGGCAGGAAGGGGGAATGAGAGAGGGGAAGGTGATATGGGGGGAAGGAGGTGGGAAGGAGATGGGGAAGGAGAGGGGGAAGAAAAGGGGAAGGAGAGAGGGGGAAGGGAGGGGGTAAGGGGGGGAAGCAGAGGGGGGAAGGACAGGCGGAAAGGAAATGGGGGAAGGAGAGGGGGAAAGAGATGGGGGAAAGAGAGGGGGAAGGAGATGGGGGGAAGGAGATGGGGGTGGAAGGAAGGGGGAAGGAGAGGGGGCAGTAGATGGGGGAAGGAGATCGGGGAAGGAGAGATGGGCAGGAACAGGGAAGGAAATGTGGAAGGGGAAAGGAAGGGGGTAGGAGATAGTGGGGAAGAAGAGACGGGGAAAGAGATGGGGGGAAGGAAGGGGTCGGAGATGGGGGGATGGAGATAAGGGGGAAGGAAGGTGGATGGAGATAGGGGGAAGGAGATGGGGGAAGGAAGGTGAAAGGAGATAGGGGTGAAGGAGATGGGGGAAGGTGGGTTGAAGGGGATATGGGGAAGAAAGGGGCAAGGATATAGGTTGGCAGGAAGGGGGAATGAGATAGGGGGAGGGTGATATGGGGGGAAGGAGGTGGGAAGGAAATGGGGGAAGGAGATAGGGTGGAAGGAGATGGGGGGAAGGAAGGGGGAAGGAGATCGCGGGGGAAGGAAGGGGAAGGAGACAGGGAGAAGGAGATGGGGGTGAAGCAAGGGCGTAGGAGTTGGGGGATGGAGATAAGGGGGGAAGGAGATAGGGGGAAGGAGATAAGGGGGAAGGAAGGGGAATGGAGATAGTGGAGAAGGAGATAAGGGGGGAAAAGGAAGGGGGAAGGAGATACGGGGGAAGAAAGGGGGAAGGAGAGTGGGAAGGAGATGGAGGGAGGAGAGGGGGAAAGAGATGGGAGAAGGATGGGGGAAGGACTGGGGGGGAGGTGATGGGGGAAGGAGAGGGGAAAGGAGATGGGGGAAGGAGAGGGGGTGGAAGGAAGTGGGAAGGAGAGGGGGAAGTAGATGGGGAAGGAGATACGGGGAAGGGGAGGGGGAGGAAGGTGAAAGGAGATGGGGGAAGGAGATGGGGGAAGGTGGGTTGAAGAGGATGGGGGAAGGAAGGGGGAAGGATATAGGTGGGCAGGAAGGGGGAATGAGATGGGGGAAGGTGATATGGGGGGCAGGAGGTGGCAAGGAGATGGGGGGAAGGAGAGGGTGGGAAGGAGATGGGGGAAGGAGAGGGTGGGAAGGAGATGGGGGAAGGAGAGGGGGGAAGGAAAGGGGAAGGAGAGAGGGGGAAGGAGAAGGGGGAAGGAGGGGTGAAGTAGAGGAGAGAAGGAGAGGGGGAAGGAAATGGGGGAAGGAGAGGGGGAAAGAGATGGGGGAAGGACGGGGAAGGAGAGGGGGAGGAGAGATAGGGAGATAGGGGGAAGGAAGGGGGAAGGAGACAGTGGGGAAGAAGAGAGGGGGAAGGAGATGGGGGGAAGGAAGGGGGTGGGAGATGGGGGATGGAGATAAGGGGGAAGTAAGGGGGGATGGAGATAGTGGAGAACGAGATGAGGGGGAAAGGAAGGGGGAAGGAGATACGGGGAAGAAAGGGGGAAGGAGATGGGTGTGTAGGAAGGGGGAAGGAGATGGGAAGGAAGGAAGGGGGAAGGAGATGCGGGGGATGGAGATGACGGGGAATTAGATGGGGGAAAGCATATAAGGGGGATGGAGATGGGGGAAGGAGAAGGGGGAACGAAGGGGGAAGGAGATGTGGGGGATGGAGTTAACGTGGAAAGAGATGGGGGGAAGGAGATAAGAGGGAAGTAGATGGGGGAAGGAGATAGGGGGAAGGAGATGGAGGGAAGGAAGGTGAAAGGAGAGGGGTGAAGGAGGTGGAGGGAACGAGATGGGGGAAGGTGAGTTGTAAGGGATGGGGGAAGGAAGGGGGAAGGATACAGGTGGGCACGAAGGGGGAATGAGATGGGGGAAGGTGATATGGGGGGAAGGAGGTGGGAAGGAGATGGGGGAAGGAGAGGGTGGGAAGGATATGGAGGGAAGGAGAGGGGGGAAGAAAAGGGGAAGGAGAGATTGGGAAGGAGGGGGGAAGGAGGGGGCGGAAGGAGATGGGGGAATGAGAGGGGGAAAGGAAATGGGGGGAAGGAGAGGGGGAAAGAGATGTGGGAAGGACGGGGGAAGGAGAGGGGGGAAGAAATGGGAGGAAGGAGAGGGGAAAGGAGATGGGGCGAAGGAGATGGGGGTGGAAGGTAGGGGGAAGGAGAGGGGCAGTAGATGGGGGGAAGGAGATGGGGGTAGGAGAGATGGGGAGGAAGAGGGAAGGAAATGGGGAAGGGGGAAAGGAAGGGGGAAAGAGATAGTGGGGAAGAAGAGAGGGGGAAAGCGATGGGGAAGAGAGGGGGTAGGAGATGGGGGGATGGAGATAAGGGGGAAGGAAGGGGGATGGAGATAGGGGGAAGGAGATGGGGGGAAGGTGGGTTGAAGGGGATATGCGGGAAGGAAGGGGGAAGGATATAGGTTGGCAGGAAGGGGGAATGAGATAGGGGGAAGGTGATTTGGGGGGAAGGAGGTGGGAAGGAGATGGGGGAAGGCGATAGGGTGGAAGGAGATGGGGGGAAGGAAGGGGGAAGGAGATCGCGGGGAAGGAAGGGGGAAGGAGATAGGGGGAAGGAGATGGGGGAAGCAAGGGCGTAGGAGTTGGGGGATGGAGATAAGGGGGGAAGGAGATAAGGGGGAAGGAAGGGGAATGGAGATAGTGGAGAAGGAGATGAGGGGGAAAGGAAGGGGGAAGGAGATACGTGGAAGAAAGGGGGAAGGAGAGACAGAAGGAGATGGGGGGAGGAGAGGGGGAAAGAGGTGGGAGAAGGACGGGGGAAGGAGAGGGGGGAGGATTTGGGGGAAGGAGAGGGGGTGGAAGGTGAAAGGAGAAAGGTGTGAAGGAGATGGGGAAAGGTGGGTTGAAGAGGATGGGGGAAGGGAGCGGGAAGGATATCGGTGGGCAGGAATGGGGAATGAGATAGGGGAAAGGTGATATGGGGAAAGGAGGTGGCAAGGAGAAGGGGGGAAGGAGAGGGTGGGAAGGAGATGGGGGAAGGAGAGGGTGGGAAGGAGATGGGGGGAAGGAGATGGGGGAAGGAGATGGGGGGGAAGGAAGGTGAAAGGAGATAGCGGTGAAGGAGATGGGGGAAGGAGAGGGGAGAAGGTGGGTTGAAGGGGATAGGGGGAAGGAAGGGGGAAGGATATAGGTTGGCAGGAAGGGGGAATTAGATAGGGGGGAGGTGATATAGGGGGAAGGAGGTGGGAAAGAGATAGGGGAAGGAGATCGCGGGGGAAGGAAGGGGGAAGGAGAGAGGGGGAAGGAGATGGGGGTGAAGGAAGGGGGTAGGAGATGGGGGAATGGAGATAAGGGGGGAAGGAGATGGGGAAAGGAGATAAGGGGGAAGGAAGGGGGATGGAGTTAGTGGAGAAGGAGATGAGGGGGAAAGGAAGGGGTAAGCAGATACGGGGGAAGAAAGGGGGAAGGAGAGGGGGAAGGAGATGGGGGGGAGGAGAGGGGGAAAGAGATGGGAGAAGGACCGGGGAAGGAGAGGGGGGAGGTGATGGGGGAAGGAGAGGGGGAAGGAGATGGGGGAAGGAGAGGGGGTGGAAGGAAGGGGGAAGGAGAGGGGGGAAGTAGATGAGGAAGGAGAGTGGGGAAGGAGAGAAGGGAAAGGAGAGGGGGGAGGAAGGTGAAAGGAGATAGGGGTGAATGAGATGGGGGAAGGAGATGGGGGAAGGTGGGTTGAAGGGGATGGGGGGAAGGAAGAGGGAAGTATATCGGTGGGCAGGAAGGGGGAATGAGATAGGGGGAAGTTGATATGGGGGGAAGGAGGTGGGAAGGAGATGGGGGGAAGGAGAGGGTGGGAAGGAGATGGGGAAGGAGAGGGGGAAGGAAAGGGGAAGGAGAGTGGGGGAAGGAGGGGGGAAGGAGGGGTAAAGGAGAGGGGATAAGGAGAGGGGGAAGGAAACGGGATGAAGGAGAGGGGGAAAGAGATGGGGGAAGGACGGGGCAAGGGGAGGGGGGAGGACATGGGGGGAAGGAGAGGGGGAAGGAGATGGGGAGGGGGATGGGGTGGAAGGAAGGGGAAAGGAGAAGGGGGAAGTAGATGGGGGAAGGAGATGGGGGAAAGAGAGATAGGGAGATAGGGGGAAGGAGATGGCGAAGGGGGAAAGGAAGGGGGAAGGAGATAGTGGGGAAGAAGAGAGGGGGAAGAAGATGGGGGAAGGAAGGGAGTATGAGATGGGGGGATGGAGATAAGGGGGAAGTAAGAGGGATGGAGTTAGTGGAGAAGGAGATGAGGGGGAAAGGAAGGGGGAAGGACATACGGGGGAAGGAAGGGGAAGGAGATGGGGGTGTAGGAAGGGGGAAGGAGATGGGAGGGAAGGAAGGGGGAAGGAGATGCGGCGGATGGAGATTTCGGGGAATTAGATGGGGGAAATGAGATAAGGGGGAAGGAGATGGGGAAGGAGATGGGGGAAGGTGTGTTGAAGGGGATGGGGAAGGAAGGGGGAAGGATATAGGTGGGCAGGAAGGGGAAAGGAGATAGGGGGGAAGGTGATGGGGGGAAGGAGATGGGGGAAGGAAGGGGGAAGGAGATAGCGGAGGAAGGAAGGGGAAGGACAGAGGGGGAAGCAGAGGGGGGAAAGGACGGGGGAAGGAGAGGGGGGAAGGTGATGGGGGAAGGAAGGGGGAGGAGATAGCGGGGGAAGGAAGGGGGAAGGAGAGGGGGGAAGGTGATGGGGGAAGGAAGGGGGAGGAGATAGCGGGGGAAGGAAGGGGGAAGGAGAGGGAGAAGGAGAGGGGGTGAAGGGGGAAGGAGAGGGGGGAAGGAGATGGGGAAGAGAGGGGGAAAGAGATGGGGGAAGGAGATAGGGGAAGGAGAGGGGGTGGAAGGAAGGGGGATGGAGAGGGGGGAAGTAGATGGGGAAGGAGATGGGGGAAGGAGAGGTG
Source organism: Chiloscyllium punctatum (assembly GCF_047496795.1). Taxonomy (NCBI): domain Eukaryota; kingdom Metazoa; phylum Chordata; class Chondrichthyes; order Orectolobiformes; family Hemiscylliidae; genus Chiloscyllium; species Chiloscyllium punctatum. The sequence continues at coordinate 51,120 of NW_027310315.1, forward strand.
GGAAGGAGAGGGGGAAGGAAGGGGAAGGAGATGGGGGAAGGGGGAAAGGAAGTGGGAAGGAGATAGTGGGGAAGAAGACAGGGGGAAGGAGATGGGGGAAGGAAGGGGGTAGGAGATAGTGGAGAAAGAGATGAGGGGGAAAGAAAGGGGGAAGGAAATACGGGGGAAGGAAGTGTGCAGCAGATGGGGGTGTAGGAAGGGGGAAGGAGATGGGAGGGAAGGAAGGGGACAGGAGATGGGGAAGGAGAAGGGGGAACGAAGGGGGAAGGAGATGCGGGGGATGGAGTTAACGTGGAAAGAGATGGGGGGGAGATAAGAGGGAAGTAGATGGGGGAAGGAGATAGGGGAAGGAGATGGAGGGAAGGAAGGTGAAAGGAGATAGGGGTGAAGGAGGTGGGGGGAACGAGATGGGGGAAGGTGAGTTGAAGGGGATGGGGGGAAGGAAGGGGGAAGGATATAGGTGGGCAGGAAGGGGGAATGAGAGAGGGGAAGGTGATATGGGGGGAAGGAGGTGGGAAGGAGATGGGGGAAGGAGAGGGGGAAGAAAAGGGGAAGGAGAGAGGGGGAAGGGAGGGGGTAAGGGGGGGAAGCAGAGGGGGGAAGGACAGGCGGAAAGGAAATGGGGGAAGGAGAGGGGGAAAGAGATGGGGGAAAGAGAGGGGGAAGGAGATGGGGGGAAGGAGATGGGGGTGGAAGGAAGGGGGAAGGAGAGGGGGCAGTAGATGGGGGAAGGAGATCGGGGAAGGAGAGATGGGCAGGAACAGGGAAGGAAATGTGGAAGGGGAAAGGAAGGGGGTAGGAGATAGTGGGGAAGAAGAGACGGGGAAAGAGATGGGGGGAAGGAAGGGGGTCGGAGATGGGGGGATGGAGATAAGGGGGAAGGAAGGTGGATGGAGATAGGGGGAAGGAGATGGGGGAAGGAAGGTGAAAGGAGATAGGGGTGAAGGAGATGGGGGAAGGTGGGTTGAAGGGGATATGGGGGAAGAAAGGGGCAAGGATATAGGTTGGCAGGAAGGGGGAATGAGATAGGGGGAGGGTGATATGGGGGGAAGGAGGTGGGAAGGAAATGGGGGAAGGAGATAGGGTGGAAGGAGATGGGGGGAAGGAAGGGGGAAGGAGATCGCGGGGGAAGGAAGGGGAAGGAGACAGGGAGAAGGAGATGGGGGTGAAGCAAGGGCGTAGGAGTTGGGGGATGGAGATAAGGGGGGAAGGAGATAGGGGGAAGGAGATAAGGGGGAAGGAAGGGGAATGGAGATAGTGGAGAAGGAGATAAGGGGGGAAAAGGAAGGGGGAAGGAGATACGGGGGAAGAAAGGGGGAAGGAGAGTGGGAAGGAGATGGAGGGAGGAGAGGGGGTGGAAGGAAGTGGGAAGGAGAGGGGGAAGTAGATGGGGAAGGAGATACGGGGAAGGGGAGGGGGAGGAAGGTGAAAGGAGATGGGGGAAGGAGATGGGGGAAGGTGGGTTGAAGAGGATGGGGGAAGGAAGGGGGAAGGATATAGGTGGGCAGGAAGGGGGAATGAGATGGGGGAAGGTGATATGGGGGGCAGGAGGTGGCAAGGAGATGGGGGGAAGGAGAGGGTGGGAAGGAGATGGGGGGAAGGAGAGGGTGGGAAGGAGATGGGGGAAGGAGAGGGGGGAAGGAAAGGGGAAGGAGAGAGGGGGAAGGAGAAGGGGGAAGGAGGGGTGAAGTAGAGGAGAGAAGGAGAGGGGGAAGGAAATGGGGGAAGGAGAGGGGGAAAGAGATGGGGGAAGGACGGGGGAAGGAGAGGGGGAGGAGAGATAGGGAGATAGGGGGAAGGAAGGGGAAGGAGACAGTGGGGAAGAAGAGAGGGGGAAGGAGATGGGGGGAAGGAAGGGGGTGGGAGATGGGGGATGGAGATAAGGGGGAAGTAAGGGGGATGGAGATAGTGGAGAACGAGATGAGGGGGAAAGGAAGGGGGAAGGAGATACGGGGGAAGAAAGGGGGAAGGAGATGGGTGTGTAGGAAGGGGGAAGGAGATGGGAAGGAAGGAAGGGGGAAGGAGATGCGGGGGATGGAGATGACGGGGAATTAGATGGGGGAAAGCATATAAGGGGGATGGAGATGGGGGAAGGAGAAGGGGGAACGAAGGGGGAAGGAGATGTGGGGGATGGAGTTAACGTGGAAAGAGATGGGGGGAAGGAGATAAGAGGGAAGTAGATGGGGGAAGGAGATAGGGGGAAGGAGATGGAGGGAAGGAAGGTGAAAGGAGAGGGGTGAAGGAGGTGGAGGGAACGAGATGGGGGAAGGTGAGTTGTAAGGGATGGGGGAAGGAAGGGGGAAGGATACAGGTGGGCACGAAGGGGGAATGAGATGGGGGAAGGTGATATGGGGGGAAGGAGGTGGGAAGGAGATGGGGGAAGGAGAGGGTGGGAAGGAGATGGAGGGAAGGAGAGGGGGGAAGAAAAGGGGAAGGAGAGATTGGGAAGGAGGGGGGAAGGAGGGGGCGGAAGGAGATGGGGGAATGAGAGGGGGAAAGGAAATGGGGGGAAGGAGAGGGGGAAAGAGATGTGGGAAGGACGGGGGAAGGAGAGGGGGGAAGAAATGGGAGGAAGGAGAGGGGAAAGGAGATGGGGCGAAGGAGATGGGGGTGGAAGGTAGGGGGAAGGAGAGGGGCAGTAGATGGGGGGAAGGAGATGGGGGTAGGAGAGATGGGGAGGAAGAGGGAAGGAAATGGGGAAGGGGGAAAGGAAGGGGGAAAGGAAGGGGGAAAGAGATAGTGGGGAAGAAGAGAGGGGGAAAGCGATGGGGAAGAGAGGGGGTAGGAGATGGGGGGATGGAGATAAGGGGGAAGGAAGGGGGATGGAGATAGGGGGAAGGAGATGGGGGGAAGGTGGGTTGAAGGGGATATGCGGGAAGGAAGGGGGAAGGATATAGGTTGGCAGGAAGGGGGAATGAGATAGGGGGAAGGTGATTTGGGGGGAAGGAGGTGGGAAGGAGATGGGGGAAGGCGATAGGGTGGAAGGAGATGGGGGGAAGGAAGGGGGAAGGAGATCGCGGGGAAGGAAGGGGGAAGGAGATAGGGGGAAGGAGATGGGGGAAGCAAGGGCGTAGGAGTTGGGGGATGGAGATAAGGGGGGAAGGAGATAAGGGGGAAGGAAGGGGAATGGAGATAGTGGAGAAGGAGATGAGGGGGAAAGGAAGGGGGAAGGAGATACGTGGAAGAAAGGGGGAAGGAGAGACAGAAGGAGATGGGGGGAGGAGAGGGGGAAAGAGGTGGGAGAAGGACGGGGGAAGGAGAGGGGGGGAGGATTTGGGGGAAGGAGAGGGGGTGGAAGGTGAAAGGAGAAAGGTGTGAAGGAGATGGGGAAAGGTGGGTTGAAGAGGATGGGGGAAGGGAGCGGGAAGGATATCGGTGGGCAGGAATGGGGAATGAGATAGGGGAAAGGTGATATGGGGAAAGGAGGTGGCAAGGAGAAGGGGGGAAGGAGAGGGTGGGAAGGAGATGGGGGAAGGAGATGGGGGAAGGAGATGGGGGGGAAGGAAGGTGAAAGGAGATAGCGGTGAAGGAGATGGGGGAAGGAGAGGGGAGAAGGTGGGTTGAAGGGGATGGGGGAAGGAAGGGGGAAGGATATAGATGGGCAGGAAGGGGGAATGAGATAGGGGGGAAGGTGATGGGGGAAGGAGATGGGGGAAGGAATGGGGAAGGAGATAGCGGAGGAAGGAAGGGGGCAGGAGAGAGGGGGAAGCAGAGGGGGGAAAGGCACGGGGAAGGAGAGGGGGGAAGGTGATGGGGGATGGAAGGGGGAAGGAGATAGCGGGGGAAGGAAGGGGGAAGGAGAGAGGAGGAAGGAGAGGGGGTGAAGGAGGGGGGAAGGAGAGGGGGGAAGGAGATGGGGAGGAGAGGGGGAAAGAGATTCGGGAAGGAGAGGGGGGAGGTGATAGGGGAAGGAAATGGGGGAAGGAGAGGGGGTGGAAGGAAGGGGGACGGAGAGGGGTGAAGTAGAAGGGGGAAGGAGATAGTTGGAAGGAGAGGTGGGAAGGAGAGGGGGGAAGGAGAGAGGCGGAAGGAGAGGGGGAAGGAAGGGGGAAGGAGAGGGGGGAAGTAGATGGGGGAAGGAGATAGTTGGAAGGAGAGGTGGGAAGGAGAGGGGGGAAGGAGAGAGGGGGAAGGAGAGGGGGAAGGAAGGGGGAAGGAGATGGGGGAAGTAGAAGGGGGAAGGAGATAGTTGGAAGGAGAGGTGGGAAGGAGAGGGGTGAAGGAGAGAGGGGGAAGGAGAGGGGGAAGGAAGGGGGAAGGAGATGGGGGAAGAAAGGGGGAAGGAGAGAGGGAAGGAGATGGGGGGAGGAGAGGGAGAAAGCGATGGGAGAAGGAAGGGGGAAGGAGAGGGGGGGAGGTGATGGGGGAAGGAGAGGGGAAAGGAGATGGTGGAAGGAGAGGGGGTGGAAGGAAGGGGGAAGGAGAGGGGGGAAGGAGACGGGGAAGGAGATAGGGGGAAGGAGAGGGGAGGAAGGTGAAAGGAGATAGGGGTGAAGGAGATGGGGGAAAGAGATGGCGGAAGGTGGGTTGAAGAGGATGGGGGGAAGGAATGGGGTAGGATATAGGTGGGCAGGAAGGGGGAATGAGATAGGGGAAAGGTGATATGGGGGGAAGGAGGTGGGAAGGAGATGGGGGGAAGTAGAGGGTGGGAAGGAGATGGGGGAAGGAGAGGGTCGGAAGGAGATGGGGGAAGGAGATGCGGCAAGGAGATGGGGAGAAGGAAGGTGAAAGGAGATAGGGGTGAAGGAGATGGGGGAAGGAGATGGGGGAAGGTGGGTTGAAGGGGATGGGGGAAGGAAGGGGGAAGGATAATGGTGGGCAGGAAGGGGAAATGAGATGGGGGGGAAGGTGATGGGGGAAGGAAATGGGGGGAAGGAAGGGGGAAGGAGATAGCGGAGGAAGGAAGGGGAAGGAGAGAGGGGGAAGCAGAGGGGGGAAAGGAAGGGGGAAGGAGAGGGGGAAGGAGATGGGGAGGAGAGGGGAAAAGAGATGGGGGAAGGACGGGGAAGGAGAGGGGGAGGTGATGGGGAAGGAGATGTGGGAAGGAGAGGGGGGGAAGGAAGGGGGAAGGAGAGGTGGGAAGGAGAGGGGGAAGGAGAGAGGGGGGAATGAGAGGAGGAAGGAAGGGGGAAGGAGATGGGGGAAGGGGGAAAGGAAGTAGGAAGGAGATAGTGGGGAAGAAGAGGGGGGAAGGAGTTGGGGGAAGGAAGGGGGTAGGAGATAGTGGAGAAGGAGATGATGGGGAAACAAGGGGGAAGGAGAAACGGGGAAGGAAGGGGAAAGGAGATGGGGGAAGGAGAAGGGGGAACGAAGGGAGAAGGAGATGCGGGGGATGGAGTTAACGTGGAAAGAGATGGGGGGAAGGAGATAAGAGGGAAGTAGATGGGGGGAAGGAGATGGGGGGAAGGAGATGGAAGGAAGGAAGGTGAAAGGAGATAGGGGTGAAGGAGGTGGGGGGGGGAACGAGATGGGGGGAGGTGAGTTGAAGGCGATGGGGGAAGGAAGAGGGAATGAGATGGGGGAAGGTGATATGGTGGGAAGGAGTTGGGAAGGACATTGGGGAAGGAGAGGGTGGGAAGGAGATGGAGGGAAGGAGAGGGGGAAGAAAAGGGGAAGGAAAGAGGGGGAAGGAGGGGGGGAAGGAGGGGGGAAGGAGAGGGGGGAAGGAAATGGGGGGCAGGAGAGGGGGAACGAGATGTGGGAAGGACGGGGGAAGGAGAGGGGGGAAGAGATGGGGGGAAGGAGAGGGGGAAGGAGATGCAGGAAGGAGATGGGGTGGAAGGAAGGGGGAAGGAGAGGGTGCAGTAGATGGGGGAAGGAGATGGGGGAAGGAGAGATGGGGAGGAAGAGGGAAGGAAATGGGGAAGGGGAAAGAAGGGGAAGAAGAGGGGGGAAAGAGATGGGGGGAAGGAAGGGGGTAGAAGATGGGGGGATGGAGATAAGGGGGAAGGAAGGGGGATGGAAATAGTGGAGAAGGAGATGAGGGGGAAAGGAAGGGGGAAGGAGATACGGGGGAAGGAAGGGGGAAGGAGATGGGGGTGTAGGAAGGGGGAAGGAGATGGGAGGGAAGGAAGGGGGAAGGAGATGCGGGGGATGGAGATAACGGGGAATTAGATGGGAGAAAGGAGATAAGGGGGAAGGAGATGGGGGAAGGAGATAGGGGGAAGGAGATGGGAGGAAGGAAAGGGTGGGAAGGAGATGGGGGAAGGAGAGAGGGGAAGGAAAGGGGAAGGAGAGAGGGGGAAGGAGGAGGGGGAAGGAGGGGTGAAGTAGAGGGGAGAAGGAGAGGGGGAAGGAAATGGGAAGGAGAGGGGGAAGGAGATGGGGGGATGGAGATGGGGGTGGAAGGAAGGGGGAAGAAGAGGGGGGAAGTAGATGGGGAAGGAGATGGGGGAAGGAGAGATGGGGAGGAAGGGGGAAGGTGATGGGGAAGGGGGAAAGGAAGGGGGAAGGAGATAGTGGGGAAGAAGAGGGGGGTAGGAGATGGGGGGAAGGAAGGGGGTAGGAGATGGGGGGATGGAGATAAGTGGGAAGGAAGGGGGATGGAGTTAGTGGAGAAGGAGATGAGGGGGAAAGGAAGGGGGAAGGAGATACGGAGGAAGGAAGGGGGAAGGAGATGGGAGGGACGGAAGGGGGAAGGAGATGTGGGGGATGGAGATAATGGGGAAGGAGATGTGGGAAAGGAGATAAGGGGGATGGAGATGGGGAAGGAGATAGGGGGAAGGAGATGGGGGGAAAGGAAGGTGAATGGAGATAGGGGTGAAGGAGATGGGGAGCGAGATGGGGGGAAGGTGGGTAGAAGGGGATGGGGGAAGGAAGGGGGAAGGATATAGGTGGGCAGGAAGGGGAAATGAGATAGGGTGGGTAGAAGGGGATGGGGGAAGGAAGGGGGAAGGATATAGGTGGGCAGGAAGGGGAAATGAGATAGGGGGAAGGTGATGGGGGAAGGAGATGGGGGAAGGAAGGGGGAAGGAGATAGCGGGGGAAGGAAGGGGGAAGGAGAGAGGGGGAAGGAGAGGGGGTGAAGGAGGGGGGAAGGAGAGGGGGAAGGAGAGGGGGGAAGGAGATGGGGAGGAGAGGGGGAAAGAGAAGGGGAAAGGACGGGGGAAGGAGGGGGGAGGTGATAGGGGGGAAGGAGATGGGGAAGGAGAGGGGGTGGAAAAATGGGGGAAGGAGGGGGGAAGTAGATGGGGGAACGAGATAGGGGGAAGGAGAGGTGGGAAGGAGAGGCGGAATGAGAGAGGGGGGAAGGAGAGGGGGAAGGAAGGGGGAAGGAGATGGGGAAGTTGGAAAGGAAGGGGGAAGGAGATAGTGGCGAAGAAGAGAGGGGAAGGAGATGGGGGGACGGAAGGCGGTAGGAGATAGGGGGATTGAGATAAGGGGGAAGGAAGTGGGATGGAGATAGTGGAGAAGGAGATGAGGGGGAAAGAAAGGGGGAAGGAGAACGGGGGAAGGATTGGGGCAGCAGATGGGGGAGTAGGAAGGGGGAAGGAGATGGGAGTGAAGGAAGTGGGAAGGAGATGGGGGAAGGAGAAGTGGGCAGGAAGGGGGAAGGAAATGCGGGGGATGGAGTTAATGTGGAAGGAGATGTGGGGAAGGAGATAAGGGGGAAGGAAGGGGGAAGGAGATGGGGGTGTAGGAAGTGGGAAGGAGATGGAGAGGAAGGAAGGGGGAAGGAGATGCGGGGGATGGAGATAACTGGGAAGGAGATGGGGGTAAGGAGATAAGGGGGAAGGAGATGGGGAGGAGATAGGGGAAAGGAGATGGGGGGAAGGAAGGTTAAAGGAGATATGGGTGAAGGAGATTAGGGAAGGACATGGGCGGGAAGGTGGGTTGAAGGGGATGGGGAAGGAAGGGGGAAGGATATAGGTTGTCAGGAAGGGGAAATGAGATAGGGGGAAGGTGATAAGGGGGAACGAGATGGGGGAAGGAAGGGGGAAGGAGATAGCGGGGGAAGGAAGGGGGAAGGAGAGAGGGGGAAGCAGGGGGAGGAGGGGGGAAGGAGAGGGGCGAAGGAGATGGGGGAAGGAAGGGGGAAGGAGATAGCGGACGGAGGAAGGGGGAAGAAGGGAGGGGGAAGGAGAGGGGTGAAGGAGGGTGGAAGGAGAGGGGGAAAGAGAGGGGGGAAGGAGATGGGGGAAGGAAGGGGGAAGTAGATAGCGGAGGAAGGAAGGGGGAAGGAGAGAGGGGGAAGGAGAGGGGGGAAGGAGCGGGGAAAGAGATGGGGGGAAGGACGGGGGAAGGAGAGGGGGGAGGTGATGAGGGGAAGGAGACGGGGGAAGGAGAGGGGGTGGAAGGAAGGGGGATGGAGATGGGGGGAAATAGATGGGGGAAGGAGATGGGGAAAGGAGAGGTGGGAAGGAGAGTGGGGAAGGAGAGTGGGGAAGGAGAGGGGGTGGAAGGAAGGGGGATGGAGATGGGGGGAAATAGATGGGGGAAGGAGATAGGGGAAAGGAGAGGTGGGAAGGAGAGTGGGGAAGGAGAGTGGGGAAGGAGAGGGGGAGGAAGGGGGAAGGAGATGAGGAAGGAGGAAAGGAAGGGGGAAGGAGATAGTGGGGAAGAAGAGAGGGGGAAGGAGATGGGGGGAAGGAAGGGGGTAGGAGATAGGGGGAAGGAGATACGGGGGAAGGCAGGGGGCAGCAGATGGGGTGTAGGAAGGGGGAAGGAGATGGGAGGGAAGGAAGGGGGAAGGAGATGGTGGAAGGAGAAGGGGGAAGGAAGGGGGAAGGAGATGCGGGGGATGGAGTTAACGTGGAAAGAGATGGGGGGAAGGATATAAGAGGGAAGTAGATGGGGAAGGAGATAGGGGAAGGAGATGGAGGGAAGGAAGGTGAAAGGAGATAGGGGTGAAGGAGGTGGGGGGAACGATATGGGGGGAAGGTGAGTTGAAGGGGATGGGGGAAGGATATAGGTGGGCAGGAAGTGGGAATGAGATAAGGGGAAGATGATATGGGGGAAGGAGGTGGGAAGGAGATGGGGGAAGGAGAGGGTGGGAAGGAGATGGAAGGAAAGAAAAAGGGGGAAGAAAAGGGGAAGGAGAGAGGGGGAAGGAGGGGGGAAGGAGAGGGGGTGGAAGGAAGGGGGATGGAGATGGGGGGAAATAGATGGGGGAAGGAGATAGGGGAAAGGAGAGGTGGGAAGGAGAGTGGGGAAGGAGAGTGGGAGGAAGGGGGAAGGAGATGGGGAAGGAGGAAAGGAAGGGGGAAGGTGATAGTGGGGAAGAAGAGAGGGGGAAGGAGATGGGGGAAGGAAGGGGGTAGGAGATAGGGGGAAGGAGATACGGGGGAAGGCAGGGGGCAGCAGATGGGGGTGTAGGAAGGGGGAAGGAGATGGGAGCGAAGGAAGGGGGAAGGAGATGGGGGATGGAGATGGGGTGGAAGGAAGGGGGAAGGAGATGCGGGGGATGGAGTTAACGTGGAAAGAGATGGGGGGAAGGAGATAAGAGGGAAGTTGATGGGGGAAGGAGATGGGGAAGGAGATGGAGGGAAGGAAGGTGAAAGGAGATAGGGGTGAAGGAGGTGGGGGGAATGAGATGGGGGGAAGGTGAGTTGAAGGGGATGGGGTAAGGAAGGGGGAAGGATATAGGTGGGCAGGAAGGGAGAATGAGATAGGGGGAAGGTGATATGCGGGAAGGAGGTGGGAAGGAGATGGGGGAAGGAGAGGGTGGGAAGGAGATGGAAGGAAGGAAAAGGGGGAAGAAAAGGGGAAGGAGAGAGGGGGAAGGGGGGAAGGAGGGGGGTGGAAGGAGACGGGGAAAGGAGAGGGGGAAAGGAAATGGGGGGAAGGAGAGGGGGAAAGAGATGGGGGAAGGACGGGGGAAGGAGAGGGGGGAAGAGATGGGGGGAAGGAGAGGGGGAAGGAGATGGGGGGAAGGAGATGGGGGTGGAGGAAGGGGGAAGGAGAGGGGGCAGTAGATGGGGGAAGGAGATGGGGGAAGGAGAGAAGGGGAGGAAGAGGGAAGGAAATGGGGAAGGAGAAATGGAAGGGGGAAGGAGATAGTGGGGAAGAAGAGAGGGGGAAAGAGATGGGGGAAGGAACGGGGTAGGAGATGGGGGGATGGAGATAGTGGAGAAGGAGATGAGGGGGAAAGAAAGGGGGAAGGAGATACGGGGGAAGGAGATGGGGGTATAGGAAGGGGGAAGGAGATGGGAGGGAAAGAAGGGGGAAGGAGATGGGGGAAGGAGAAGGGGGAAGGAAGGGGGAAGGAGATGGGGGAAGGAGAAGGGGGAAGGAAGGGGGAAGGAGATGCGGGGGATGGAGATAACGGGGAAGGAGATGGGGGAAGGAGAGAAGGGGGAAGAAGATGCGGGGAAGGAGATAGGGGGAAGGAGATGGGGGAAAGGAAGGTGAAAGGAGATGGGGTGAAGGAGATGGGGAAGGAGATGGGGGGAAAGTGGGTTGAAGGGGATAGGGGGAAGGAAGGGGGAAGGATATAGGTTGGCAGGAAGGGGGAATGAGATAGGGATGAAGGTGATATGGGGGGAAGGAGAGAGGGAAGGAGATGGGGGAGGACAGGGGGAAAGAGATGGGAGAAGGACGGGGGAAGGAGAGGGGGAGGTGACGGGGGAAGGAGAGGGGAAAGGAGAGGTGGGAAGGAGAGTGGGGAAGGAGAGAGGGGGAAGGAGAGGGAGAGGAAGGTGAAAGGAGATGTGGCGAAGGAGATGGGGGAAGGAGATGGGGGAAGGTGTGTTGAAGGGGTTGGGGGAAGGAAGGGGGAAGGATATAGGTGTGCAGGAAGGGGGAAGGAGATAGGGGGAAGGTGATATGGGGGGTAGGAGGTGGGAAGGAGATGGGGGAAGGAGAGGGTGGGAAGGAGATGAGGTAAGGAGAGGGGGAAAGGAAAGGGGAAGGAGAGAGGGGGAAGGAGGAGGGGGAAGGAGGGGTGAAGTAGAGGGGAGAAGGAGAGGGGGAAGGAAATGGGGGAAGAAGGGGGGAAAGAGATGGGGGGGAAGGACGGGGGAAGGAGAGGGGGGTAAGTGGAAGGGGGAAGCAGATGAGGGAAGGAGAGATGGGGAGAAAGGGTGAAGGAGATGGGGAAGGGGAAAAGGAAGGGGAAGGAGATAGTGGGGAAGAAGAGGGGGGAAGGAGATGGGGGAAGGTAGGGGGTAGGAGATGGGGGGATGGAGATATTTGGGAAGGAAGGGGGATGGAGATAGTGGAGAAGGAGATGAGGGGGAAAGGAAGGTGAAAGGTGATACGGGGGTGTAGGAAGGGGGAAGGAGATGGGAGGGAAGGAAGGGGGAAGGAGATGTGGGGAAGGAGAGAGTGGGAAAGAGATGGGGGAAGGAGAGGGTGGGAACGAGATGGGGTAAGGAGAGGGGGAAGGAAAGGGGAAGGAGAGAGGGGGAAGGAGGAGGGGGAAGGAGGGGTGAAGTAGAGGGGAGAAGGAGAGGGGGAAGGAAATGGGGGAAGGAGGGGGGAAAGAGATGAGGGAAGGACGGGGGAAGGAGAGGGGGAGGAGATGGGGGAAGGAGGGGGGAAGGAGATGGGGGGATGGAGATGGAGTGGAAGGAAGGGGGAAGGAGAGGGGGGTAGGTAGAAGGGGGAAGGAGATGGGGGAAGGAGAGATGGGGAGGAAGGGTGAAGGAGATGGGGAAGGGGAACAGGAAGGGGAAGGAGATAGTGGGGAAGAGGAGGGGGGGGATGGGGGAAGGTAGGGGGTAGGAGATGGGGAATGGAGATAAGTGGGAAGAAAGGCGGATGGAGATAGTGGAGAAGGAGATGAGGTGGAAAGGAAGGTGGAAGGTGATACGGGGGTGTAGGAAGGGGGAAGGAGATGGGAGGGAAGGAAGGGGGAAGGAGATGTGGGGATGGAGATAATGGGGAAGGAGATGGGGGAAAGGAGATAAAGGGGAAGGAGATGGGGAAGGAGATAGGGGGAAGGAGATGGGGGGAAGGAAGGTGAAAGGAGATGGGGTGAAGGAGATGGGGAGGGAGATGGGGGGAAGGTGGGTAGAAGGGGATGGGGGAAGGAAGGGGGAAGGATATAGGTGGGCAGGAAGGGGAAATGAGATAGGGGGAAATTGATGGGGGGAAGAAGATGGGGAAGGAAGGGTGAAGGAGATAGCTGGGGAAGGAAGGGGGGAAGGAGAGAGGGGGAAGCAGAGGGGGGAAAAGAGTGGGGAAGGAGAGGGGGGAAGGAGATGGGGAAGGAAGGGGGAAGGGGATAGCGGGGGATGGAAGGGGGAAGGTGAGAGGGGGAAGGAGAGGGGTTGAAGGAGGGGGGAAGGAGAGGGGGAAGGAGAGGGGGAAAGGAGTTGGGGTGGAGAGGGGGAAAGAGAAGGGGGAAGGACGGGGGAAGGAGGGGGGAGATGATGGGGGGAAGGAGATGGGGGAATGAGAGGTGGGAAGGAGAGGGGGAAGGAGAGAGGGGGAAGGAGAGGGGGAAGGAAGGGTGAAGGAGATGGGGAAGGGGAAAGGAAGGGGGAAGGAGATAGTGGGGAAGAAGAGAGGGGAAGGAGATGGGGGGAAGGAAGGGGGTAGGAGATAGGGGGATTGAGATAAGGGGGAAGGAAGTGGGATGAAGATAGTGGAGAAGGAGATGAGGGGGAAAGAAAGGGGAAAGGAGATACGGGGGAAGGAAGTGTGCAGCAGATGGGGGTGGAGGAAGGGGGAAGGAGATGGGAGGGAAGGAATGGGGAAGGAGATGGGTGAAGGAGAAGGGGGAAGGAAGGGGGAAGGAGATGCGGGGGATGGAGTTAACGTGGAAGGAGATGTGGGGAAGGAGATAAGTGGGAAGAAAGGGGGAAGGAGATGGGGGTGTAGGAAGGGGAAAGGAGATGGAAGGGAAGGAAGGGGGAAGGAGATGCGGGGGATGGAAATAACGGGGAAGGAGATGGGGGTAAGGAGATAAGGGGGAAGGAGATGGGGAGGAGATAGGGGGAAGGAGATGGGGGAAGGAAGGTTAAAGGAGATATGGGTGAAGGAGATGGGGAAGGAGATGGGAGGAAGGTGGGTTGAAGGGGATGGGGAAGGAAGGGGGAAGGATATAGGTTGTCAGGAAGGGAAAATGAGATAGGGGGAAGGTGATAGGGGGAAGGAGATGGGGGAAGGAAGGGGAAGGAGATAGCGGGGGAAGGAAGGGGGAAGGAGAGGAGGGAAGGAGATGGGGGAAGGAAGGGGAAAGGAGATAGCGTCGGATGGAGGTGGAAGGAGAGAGGGGGAAGGAGAGGGGGGAAGGTGGGTGGAAGGAGAGGGGGAAAGAGAGGGGGGAAGGAGATGGGGGAAGGAAGGGGGAAGGAGAGGGGGGAAGGGGGGTGGAAGGAGAGGGGTGAAGGAGAGGGGGGAAGGAGATGGGGGAGGAGAGGGGGAAGGAGATGGGGGAAGGACGGGGGAAGGAGAGGGGGTGGAAGGAAGGGGATGGAGATGGGGGAAATAGATGGGGGAAGGAGATAGGGGGAAGGAGAGGTGGGAAGGAGAGTGGGGAAGGAGAGAGGGGGAAGGAGAGGGGGAGGAAGGGGGAAGGAGATGGGGAAGGAGGAAAGGAAGGAGGAAGGAGATAGTGGGGAAGAAGCGAGGGGGAAGGAGATGGGGAAGGAAGGGGGTAGGAGATAGGGGGATGGAGATAAGGGAGAAGGAAGGGGATGGAGATAGTGGAGAAGGAGATGAGGGGGAAAGAAAGGGGGAAGGAGATATGGGGGAAGGAAGGGGGCAGCAGATAGGGGTGTAGGAAGGGGGAAGGAGATGGGAGGGAAGGAAGGGGGAAGGAGATGGTGGAAGGAGAAGGGGGCAGTAAGGGGGAAGGAGATGCGGGGGATGGAGTTAACGTGGAAAGATATGGGGGAAGGAGATAAGAGGGAAGTAGATGAGGGGATGGAGATAGGGGGAAGGAGATGGAGGGAAGGAAGGTGAAAGGAGATAGGGGTGAAGGAGGTGGGGGGAAAGAGATGGGGGAAGGTGAGTTGAAGGGCATGGGGGAAGGAAGGGGGAAGGATATAGGTGGGCAGGAAGGGGGAATGAGAGAGGGGAAGGTGATATGGGGGGAAGGAGGTGGGAAGGAGATGGGGGAAGGAGAGGGGGAAGAAAAGGGGAAGGAGAGAGGGGTAAGGGAGGGGGTAAGGGGGGAAGCAGAGGGGGGAAGGACAGGGGGAAAGGAAATGGGGGAAGGAGAGGGGGAAAGAGATGGGGGAAGGACAGGGGAAGGAGAGGGGGGAAGAGATCGGGGGAAGGTGAGGGGGAAGGAGATGGGGGGAGGAGAGGGGGAAAGAGATGGGAGAAGGACGGGGAAAGAGAGGGGGGAGGTGATGGGGGAAGGAGAGGGTGTGGAAGGAAGGGGGAAGGAGAGGGGGGAAGTAGATGGGGAAGGAGATGAGGAATGGAGAGTGGGGAAGGAGAGAGGGGGAAGGAGAGGGGGAGGAAGGTGAAAGGAGATAGGGGTGAAGGAGATGGGGAAGGAGATGGGGGAAGGTGGGATGAAGGGGATGGGGGGAAGGAAGGGGGAAGGATATAGGTGGGCAGGAAGGGGGAATGTGATAGGGGGAAGGTGATATGGGAGGAAGGAGGTGAGAAGGAGATGGGGGGAAGGAGAGGGTGGGAAGGAGATGGGGGAAGGAGAGGGTGGGAAGGAGATGGGGGAAGGGGAGAGGGGAAGGAAAGGGGAAGGAGAGAGGGGGAAGGAGGAGGGGGAAGGAGGGGTGAAGTAGAGGGGAGAAGGAGGGGGAAGGAAATGGGGGAAGGAGAGGGGGAAAGAGATGGGGGAAGGACGGGGGAAGGAGAGGGGGGGAGGAGATGGGGAAGGAGGGGGGAAGGAGATGGGGGGATGGAGATGGGGGTGGAAGGAAAGGGAAGGAGAGAGGGGCAACTAGATGGGGTGAAGGAGATGGGGAAGGAGAGATGGGGAGGAAGGGGGAAGGAGATGGGGTAGGGGGAAAGGAAGGGGGAAGGAGATAGTGGGGGAGAAGAGGGGGAAAGGAGATGGGGGAAGGAAGGGGGTAGGAGATGGGGGATGGAGATAAGTGGGAAGGAAGGGGGATGGAGATAGTGGAGAAGGAGATGAGGGGGAAAGGAAGGGGGAAGGAGATACAGGGGTGTAGGAAGGGGGAAGGAGATGGGAGGGAAGGAGGGGGGAAGGAGATGTGGGGGATGGAGATAATGGGGAAGGAGATGGGGGAGGGAGATGGGGGAAGGTGGGTAGAAGGGGATGGGGAAGGAAGGGGGAAGGATATAGGTGGGCAGGAAGGGGAAATGAGATAGGGGGGAAGATGATGGTGGGAATGGGGTTGGGGGGAAGGAAGGGGGAAGGAGATAGCGGGGGAAGGAAGGGGGAAGGAGAGAGGGGGAAGCAGAGGGGGAAAGGAGGGGGGAAGGAGAGGGGGGGAGGAGATGGGGGAAAGAATGGGGAAGGAGATGCGGGGGATGGAGTTAACGTGGAAGGAGATAGGGGAAGGAGATGGGGGGAAGGAAGGGGGAAGGAGAGGGGGTGAAGGAGGGGGGAGGGAGAGGCGGAAGGAGAGGGGGTAGGAGATGGGGAGGAGAGGGGGAAAGAGAAGGGGGGAGGACGGGGGAAGGAGTGGGGGAGGTGATGGGGGGAAGGAGAGGTGGTGGAAGGACGAGGGAAGGAGAGGGGGAAAGTAAATGGGGGAAGGATATAGGGGGAAGGAGAGGTGGGAAGGAGAGGGGGGAAGGAGAGAGGGGGAAGGAGAGGGGGAAGGAAGGGGGAAGGAGATGGGTGAAGGGGGAAAGGAAGGGGGAAGGAAATAGTGGGGAAGAAGAGAGGGGGAAGGAGATGGGGGAAGGAAGGGGGTAGGAGATAGGGGGATTGAGATAAGGGGGAAGGAAGGGAGATGGAGATAGTGGAGAAGGAGATGTGGGGGAAAGAAAGGGGGAAGGAGATACGGGGGAAGGAAGGGGGCAGCAGATGGGGGTGTAGGAAGGGGGAAGGAGATGGTTAGGGAAGGAAGGGGGAAGGAGATGCGGGGGATGGAGTTAACGTGGAAGGAGATGGAGAAGGAGATAAGGTGAAAGGAGATATGGGTGAAGGAGATGGGGGAAGGAGATGGGGGAAGGTTATTTGAAGGGGATGGGGGAAGGAAGGGGGAAGGATATAGGTTGTCAGGAAGGGGAAATGAGATAGGGGGAAGGTGATAGGGGGGAAGGAGATGGGGGGAAGGAAGGGGGAAGGAGATAGCGGGGGAAGGAAGGGATAAGCAGAGAAGGGGAAGCAGAGGGGGGAGGAGGGGGAAGGAGAGGGGGGAAGGAGATGGGTGAAGGAGATAGCGGAGGAAGGAGCGGTGAGAAGGAGAGTGGGGAAGGAGAGAGGGGGAAGGAGAGGGGGAGGAAGGGGGAAGGAGATGGGGGAAGGGGGAAAGGAAGGGGGAAGGAGATAGTGGGGAAGAAGAGAGGGGGAAGCAGATGGGGGAAGGAAGGGGGTAGGAGATAGGGGGATGGAGATAAGGGGGAAGGAAGCGGGATGGAGATAGTGGAGAAGGAGATGAGGGGGAAAGGAATGGGGAAGGAGATACGGGGGAAGGAAGGGGACAGCAGAATGGGGTGTAGGAAGGGGGAAGGAGATGGGAAGGAAGGAAGGGGGAAGGAGATGGGGGAAGGAGAAGGGGAAGGAAGGGGGAAGGAGATGCGGGGGATGGAGTTAACGTGGAAGGAGATGGGGGGAAGGAGATAAGGGGGAAGGAAGGGGGAAGGAGATGGGGGTGTAGGAAGGGGGAAGGAGATGGGCGGGAAGGAAGGGGGAAGGAGATTGCGGAAGGAGAAGGGGGAAGGAAGGGGGAAGGAGATGCGGGTGATGGAGATAGGGGAAAGAGATGGAGGGAAGGAAGCTGGCAGCAGATGGGGGTGTAGGAAGGGGGAAGGAGATGGGAGGGAAGGAAGGGGGAAGGAGATGGGGGAAGGAGAAGGGGGAAGGAAGGGGGAAGGAGATGCGGGGGATGGAGATAACGTGGAAGGAGATGGGGGAAGCAGATAAGGGGGAAGGAGATGGGGGAAGGAAATAGGGGGAAGGAGATGGAGAAGGAATTTGAAAGGAGATAGGGGTGAAGGAGATGGGGAAAGGAGATGGGGGAAGGTGGGTTGAAGGGGATGGGGGAAGGAAGGGGGAAGTATATAGGTGGGCAGGAAGGGGGAATGAGATAGGGGAAGGTGATATGGGGGGAAGGAGGTGGGAAGGAGATGGGGGAAGGAGATGGGGGAAGGAGATGGGGAAAGAAGGGGGAAGGAGATCGCGGGGGAAGGAAGGGGGAAGGAGATAGGGGGAAGGAGATGGGAGGAAGGACGGTTGTAGGAGATGGGGGATGGAGATAAGGGGGGAAGGAAGGGGAATGGAGATAGCGGAGAAGGAGATGGGGAGGAAGGAAGGTGGAAGGAGATACGGGGAAGCAGATGGGGGGAAGGAAGGGGGATGGAGATAGCAGAGAAGTAGATGGGGGTGAAGGAAAAGGGAAGGAAATAGAGGAGAAGGAGATTGGGGAAGAAGAGTGGGGAAGGAAGAGGGAAGGAGATGGTGGAAGGAGATCGAGGGGGAAGGATATAGGTGGGGAAGGAAGGGGAAGGAGATGGGCGAAGGAGATGGGGGTAAGGAATGGGGAAGGAGATGGGGGAAGGAGGTGGGGGAGGAAGGGGGAAGGAGGTGGGGGAAGGATATGGGGGGAAGGAAGGGGGAAGGAGATGGGGATGGAAGGGGGATGGAGATAGGGGGAAGGAGAAAGGGGGAAGGAGATAGGAGGGGAAGGAAGGGGGAAGGAAATGGGGGGAAGGAGATGGGGAAGGAAGGGGGAAGGAGATAGGGTGGAAGTAGATGTGGGGGAAGGAAGGGGGAAGGAGATAGAGGGGAAGGAAATGGGGGTAAGTAGAGGGGGGAAGGAAGGTTGAAGGAGATGGGGAAGGAGGGTGGAAGGAGATGGGGAAAGGAGGGGGGAAGGAGATAGGAGAGAAGGAGATGGGGGAAGGAAGGGGAAGGAGATGGGGGAAGGAGATAAGTGGGTAGGAGATGGGGAGAAGGAGATAGTGGGGAAGGAAGGGGAAAGGAGATAGGGAAGAAGGAGAAAGCGGAAGGAAGGGGGAAGGAGATGGGGAGAAGGAGATGGGGGAAAGGAAGGGGGAAGGTGATAAGGGGAAGGAAGGGGGAAGGAGATGGGGGAAGGAGAGGGGGGTAAGGAAAGGGGAAGGAGATGGGGGTAGAAGATAGTGGGGAAGGAAGGGGGAAGGAGATTGGGGGAAGGATATAGGGAATAAAGGAAGAAGGAAGGAGATCGGGGCAGAGGAGATGGGGGAAGGAGATGGGGAAGGAGATGGGGGGAAGGAAGGGGGAAGGAGATAGGGGGAAGGAGATAGGGGGGAAGGAAGGTGGAAGGAGAGGGGGGAAGGAGATGGGGGAAGGAGATAGGAGGTGAAGGAGATGGGGGAGGGAAGGGGGAATGGAATAGGGGAGAAGTAGATAGTGGGGAAACGAAGGGGGAAGGAGATAGTGGGATGGAGATGGGGGAAGGAGATGGGGGAAAGGAGAGGGGGGAAGGAGATGGGGAGAAGGAGATGGGGAAGGAAAGGGGGAAAGAGATAGGGGGAAAGGAGATAGAGGGGGAAGGAGATAGCGATGGAAATGGGGAAGGAGGGGTAAGGAGATGGGGAAAGGAGAGGGGTGAAGGAGATGGGGAGAAGGAGATGGGGGAAGGAGATAAGGGGGCAGGAGATAGGGGAGAGGGAGATTGGGATATGGAAGTGGGGAGGAGATTGGGGGAAGGAGATAGCGGTGGAAGGAAGGGGGAAGAAGATGGGGGAAGGAGACAGGGTGGGAAGGAACGGGGAAGGAGATGGGGGAAAGGAGAGGAGGTGAAGGAAGGGGGAAGAAGATAGGGGGAAAGGAGATAGTGAGGGGGGACCAAGGGGGAAAGAGATGGGGAAGGAGATGGGGGAAGGAAATGGGGGGAAGGAGATAGTGGGGAAGGAAGGGGGAAGGAGATGGGGGGAAGGAGATGGGGGAAGGAAGGGAGAAGGAGATGGGGGAAGGGATAGGGGAGAAGGAAGGGGAAAGGAGATTGGGGAGAAGGCGATGGGTGGAAGGAAGGGGAAGGAGATGGGGGGGGAAGGAAGGGGGAAGGACATAGGATGGAAGGAAGGGGGAAGGAGATAGGGGGAAGAAAGGTGCAAGGAGGTGGAGAAGGAGAGAGGAGGGAAGGAAGGGGGAGGAGATTGGGGGAAGAGATAGCGGTGGAAGGAAGAGGGAATAATATGGGGGGAAGGAGACAGGGTGGGAAGGAAGGGGGAAGGAGATGGAGGGAGGAGAAGGGGGAAGGAAGGGGGAAGGAGATGGGGGAAGGAGATAGGGGGTAGGGAGGGGGAAGGAGAGGGGTAAGTGGATATGGGAGAAGGAGATGGGGAATGGAAGGGGGATGGAGATAAGGGGGAAGGAGTTAGCGGGAAGAAGATAAGGGGAAAGGAGATGGGGGAAGGTAATGGGGGATAAGGAGATGGGTGGAAGGACATAGGGGAAGGAGATGGGGGAAGGAAGGGGGAATGAGATGGGGTGAAGGAGATGGGGGAAGGAGATGGGGGAAGGAGAATGGAAGGAGATAGTGGGGGAAGGAAGGGGGAATGAGATAGGGGAGAAGGAGAAGGGGAAAGGAGATGGGGGGAAGGAAGGGGGAAGGAGATTGGGGGAAGTTTATAGGCGATAAAGGAAGGGGGAAGGAGATCGGGGCGGAGGGGATGGGGGAAGGAAGGGGGAAGGAGATGGCGGGAAGGAAGGGGGAAGGAGATGGGGGAAGGAGATAGAGGGGAAGGAAGGAGGAAGGAGAGGGGGGAAGGAAATGGGAAAAAGGAGATGGGGAAGGAAGGGGGAAGGATATAAGGGGAAGGAGATAAGGGGGAAGGAGATGGGTGAAGCAGATGGGGGCAAGGAGATTGGGGAAGGAGATGGGGGGAAGGAGATAAGGGGGCAGGAGATAGGGGAGAAGGAGATAGGGGGAAGGAGATAGGAGGGAAAGGAAGGGGGAAGGAGATGGGGGAAGGATATGGGGGAAGGAAGGGGGAAGGAGATGGGGGAAGGAGATAGGGGGAAGGAGATAGGAGGGAAAGGAAGTGGGAAGGTGATGTGGATAAGGAGATGGGGGAAAGGAGATCGGGGAAGTAGATAGTGGGGTAACGAAGGGGGAAGGAGATGGGGGGAAGGAGATGGGGGAAGGAAGGGAGAAGGAGATGGGGGAAGGGATAGGGGAGAAGGAAGGGGAAAGGAGATTGGGGAGAAGGCGATGGGTGGAAGGAAGGGGAAGGAGATGGGGGGGGAAGGAAGGGGGAAGGACATAGGATGGAAGGAAGGGGGAAGGAGATAGGGGGAAGAAAGGTGCAAGGAGGTGGAGAAGGAGAGAGGAGGGAAGGAAGGGGGAGGAGATTGGGGGAAGAGATAGCGGTGGAAGGAAGAGGGAATAATATGGGGGGAAGGAGACAGGGTGGGAAGGAAGGGGGAAGGAGATGGAGGGAGGAGAAGGGGGAAGGAAGGGGGAAGGAGATGGGGGAAGGAGATAGGGGGTAGGGAAGGGGAAGGAGAGGGGTAAGTGGATATGGGAGAAGGAGATGGGGAATGGAAGGGGGATGGAGATAAGGGGGAAGGAGTTAGCGGGAAGAAGATAAGGGGAAAGGAGATGGGGGAAGGTAATGGGGGATAAGGAGATGGGTGGAAGGACATAGGGGAAGGAGATGGGGGAAGGAAGGGGGAATGAGATGGGGTGAAGGAGATGGGGGAAGGAGATGGGGGAAGGAGAATGGAAGGAGATAGTGGGGGAAGGAAGGGGGAATGAGATAGGGGGAAGTTTATAGGCGATAAAGGAAGGGGGAAGGAGATCGGGGCGGAGGGGATGGGGGAAGGAAGGGGGAAGGAGATGGCGGGAAGGAAGGGGGAAGGAGATGGGGGAAGGAGATAGAGGGGAAGGAAGGAGGAAGGAGAGGGGGGAAGGAAATGGGAAAAAGGAGATGGGGAAGGAAGGGGGAAGGATATAAGGGGAAGGAGATAAGGGGGAAGGAGATGGGTGAAGCAGATGGGGGCAAGGAGATTGGGGAAGGAGATGGGGGGAAGGAGATAAGGGGGCAGGAGATAGGGGAGAAGGAGATAGGGGGAAGGAGATAGGAGGGAAAGGAAGGGGGAAGGAGATGGGGGAAGGATATGGGGGAAGGAAGGGGGAAGGAGATGGGGGAAGGAGATAGGGGGAAGGAGATAGGAGGGAAAGGAAGTGGGAAGGTGATGTGGATAAGGAGATGGGGGAAAGGAGATCGGGGAAGTAGATAGTGGGGTAACGAAGGGGGAAGGAGATGGGGGCGAAGGAGGGGGAGGAGATGGGGGAAAGGAGAGGAGGGAAGGAGATAGGGGAGAAGGAGATGGGGGAAGGAATGGGGAAGAAGATGGGGGAAGGAAGAGGGAAGGAGATCGAGGGAAGGAGATCAGGGGGTAGGAGATGGGGAGAAGGAGATTGGGGAAAGGAACGGTGAAAGAGATAGGGGAGAAGGAGATGGGGGGAGGAGATCGGGGAGAAGGAGATAGGGGGGAAGGAAAGGGCAAGGTGATGGGGGAAGGAAGGGAGAAGGAGATAGGGAAGAAGGAGATGGGGGAAGGAGATAGGAGGCAAAGGAAGGGGGAAGGAGTTGGGGGGAAGGATATGGCGGAAGGAAGGGGAAGGAGATGGGGGGAAGGAGATAGGGAGGGAAGGAGATAGGGGAAGTAGATAGTGGGTGAACGAAGGGGGAAGGAGATGGATGGAAGGATATAGCGGGGGAAGGAAGGTGGAAGGAGATGGGGAGATGGAGATGGGGGGGCGAAGGAGGGGGACGGAGATGGGGGGAAAGGAGTGGAGGGAAGGAGATAGGGGAGAAGGCGATGGGGGAAGGAATGGGGAAAGAGATGGGGGAAGGAAGAGGGAAGGAGATAGAGGGAAGGAGATGGGGGAAGGAGATACGGGGAAAGGAGATAAGGGGGTAGGAGATGGGGAGAAGGAGATTGGGGAAAGGAACGGTGAAAGAGATAGGGGAGAAGGAGATGGGGGGAGGAGATCGGGGAGAAGGAGAAAGGGGAAGGAAGGGGCAAAGAGATAGGGGAGAAGGAGATGGGGGGAAGGAAGGGGGAAGGAGATGGGGAAGGAGAAGAGGGAAGGATATAGGGGGAAGGAGATAGTGGGGAAGGAGATGGGGGAAGGAGATAGTGGGGATGGAAGGGGGAAGGAGATGGGGAGAAGGACATGGAGGGAAGGAAGGGGAAAGGAGATTGGGGAAGGAGATAAGGGGAAGGAAGGGGGAAGGAGAGGGGAGGGAAGGAAGGGGGAAGGAGATGGGATAAAGGAGGGGGGAGAAGGAGATTGGGGAGAAGGAGATGGGGGACGGAAGGGGGAAGGAGATAGGGGGGTAGGAGATAAGTGGGTAGGAGATAGGGGAGAAGGAGATGGGGGAAGGAAGGGGGAAAAGAGATGGGGGAAGGAGATAGGGGGGAAAGGAGAGGGGGGAAAGAGATGGGGAGAAGGAGATGGGGGGAAGGAGATAAGGGGGCTGGAGATAGGAGAGAGGGAGATTGGGGGAAGAAAGGGTGAAGGAGATTGGGGAGAAGGAAATGGGGGGAAGTAAGTACGGAAGCAGATGGGGGAGGAGAAAGGAGGGGAAGGAAGGGGGAAGGAGATGGGGGAAGGAGATGGGGGGATGAAGGGTGAAGTAAATAGCGGGGGAGCGAAGAGGGAAGGAGATGGGGGAAGGAGATGGGGAAGGAGATTGGTGGGAAGGAGATGGGGAAAGGAAGGGGGAAGGAGATATGGGGAAGGAGATGGTGGGTATTGAAGGGAGAAAGAGATAGGGGAGAAGGAGATAGTGGGAAGGAGATAGGAGGGAAAGGAAGGGGGATTGAGATGGGGGAAGGATATGGGGGGAAGGAAGGGGAAGGAGATGGGGGAAGGAGATAGGGGGAAGGAGATGGAGGGAAAGGAAGGGGGAAGGAGATGTGGATAAGGAGATGGGGGAAGGAGATGGGGGGAAGTAGATAGTGGGGTAACGAAGGGGGAAGGAGATGGGGGAAGGAGATAGGGGGCGAAGGAGGGGGAGGAGATGGGGGAAAGGAGAGGAGGGAAGGAGGTAGGGGAGAAGGAGATGGGGAAGGAAGGGGGAAGGAGATGGGGAAGGAAGAGGGAAGGAGATAGAGGGAAGGAGATGGGGAAGGAGATACGGGGGAAGGAGGTAAGGGGGTAGTAGATGGGGAGAAGGAGATTGGGGAAAGGAACGGTGAAAGAGATAGGGGCGAAGGAGTTGGGGGAGGAGATAGGGGAGAAGGAGAAAGGGGGAAGGAAGGGGAAAGAAGATAGGTGAGAAGGAGATGGGGGAAGGAAGGGGGAAGGAGATGGGGGAAAGGAGTTGGGGGAAGGAAGGGGAAAGGAGATTGGGGAGAAGGCGATGGGTGGAAGGAAGGGAGAAGGAGATGGGGAAGGAGATGGGGGAAGGAGATGGGGGAAGGAAGGGGGAAGGAGATGGGGGAAAGGAGTTGGGGGAAGGAAGGGGAAAGGAGATTGGGGAGAAGGCGATGGGTGGAAGGAAGGGAGAAGGAGATGGGGAAGGAGATGGGGGGAAGGAGATGGGGGAAGGAAGGGGGAAGGAGATGGGCGAAAGGAGTTGGGGGAATGAATGGGGGAAGAAGATTTTGGGAAGGAAGGGAGAAGGAGATGGGGGAAGTAGATAGTGGGGTAACGAAGGGGGAAGGAGATGGGGGAAGGAGATGGGGGCGAAGGAGGGGTAGGAGATGGGGGAAAGGAGAGGAGGGAAGGAGGTAGGGGAGAAGGAGATGGGGGAAGGAAGGGGGAAGGAGATGGGGAAGGAAGAGGGAAGGGGATAGAGGGAAGGAGATGGGGAAGGAGATACGGGGGAAGGAGGTAAGGGGGGTAGTAGATGGGGAGAAGGAGATTGGGGAAAGGAACGGTGAAAGAGATAGGGGCGAAGGAGTTGGGGGAGGAGATAGGGGAGAAGGAGAAAGGGGGAAGGAAGGGGAAAGAAGATAGGGGAGAAGGAGATGGGGGAAGGAAGGGGGAAGGAGATGGGGGAAAGGAGTTGGGGGAAGGAAGGGGAAAGGAGATTGGGGAGAAGGCGATGGGTGGAAGGAAGGGAGAAGGAGATGGGGAAGGAGATGGGGGAAGGAGATGGGGGAAGGAAGGGGGAAGGAGATGGGGGAAAGGAGTTGGGGGAAGGAAGGGGAAAGGAGATTGGGGAGAAGGCGATGGGTGGAAGGAAGGGAGAAGGAGATGGGGAAGGAGATGGGGGGAAGGAGATGGGGGAAGGAAGGGGGAAGGAGATGGGCGAAAGGAGTTGGGGGAATGAATGGGGGAAGAAGATTTTGGGAAGGAAGGGAGAAGGAGATGGGGGAAGTAGATAGTGGGGGGTAACGAAGGGGGAAGGAGATGGGGGAAGGAGATGGGGGCGAAGGAGGGGTAGGAGATGGGGGAAAGGAGAGGAGGGAAGGAGGTAGGGGAGAAGGAGATGGGGGAAGGAAGGGGGAAGGAGATGGGGAAGGAAGAGGGAAGGGGATAGAGGGAAGGAGATGGGGAAGGAGATACGGGGGAAGGAGGTAAGGGGGTAGGAGATGGGGAGAAGGAGATTGGGGAAAGGAACGGTGAAAGAGATAGGGGCGAAGGAGTTGGGGGAGGAGATAGGGGAGAAGGAGAAAGGGGGAAGGAAGGGGAAAGAAGATAGGGGAGAAGGAGATGGGGGAAGGAAGGGGGAAGGAGATGGGGGAAAGGAGTTGGGGGAAGGAAGGGGAAAGGAGATTGGGGAGAAGGCGATGGGTGGAAGGAAGGGAGAAGGAGATGGGGAAGGAGATGGGGGAAGGAAGGGGGAAGGAGATGGGCGAAAGGAGTTGGGGGAATGAATGGGGGAAGAAGATGTTGGGAAGGAAGGGAGAAGGAGATGGGGGAAGGGATAGGGGAGAAGGAAGGGGGAAGGAGATAGGGGAGAAAGACATGGGGGAAGGAAGGGGAAAGGAGATTGGGGAGAAGGCGATGGGTGGAAGGAAGGGAGAAGGAGATGGGGCGAAGGAAGTGGGAAGGAGATAGGGGGAAGGAAGGGGCAAGGAGGTGGGGAAGGAGAGAGGAGGGAAGGAAGGGGGAGGAGATAGGGGGAAGGAAGGGGCAAGGAGGTGGGGAAGGAGAGAGGAGGGAAGGAAGGGGAGGAGATTGGGGGAAGGAGATAGCAGTGGAAGGAAGGGGGAAGAAGATGGGGGAAGGAGACAGGGTGGGAAGGAAGGGGGAAGGAGATGGGTGAAGGAAGGGGGAAGGAGATGGGGGAAAGGAGTTGGGGGAAAGAAGGGGGAATGAGATGAGGGAAGGGATGGGGAGAAGGAAGGGGGAAGGAGATGGGGAAGGGATAGGGGAGAAGGAAGGGGGAAGGAGATGGGGAGAAGGACATGGGGGAAGGAAGGGGAAAGGAGATTGGGGAGAAGGCGATGGGTGAAGGAAGGGGGAAGGAGATAGCGGCGAAGGAAGGGGAAGGAGATAGGATGGAAGGAAGGGGGAAGGAGATAGGGGGAAGGAAGGGGCAAGGAGGTGGGGAAGGAGAGAGGAGGGAAGGAAGGGGGAGGAGATTGGGGGAAGGAGATAGCGGTGGAAGGAAGGGGGAAGAAGATGGGGGAAGGAGACATGGTGGGAAGGAAGGGGGAAGGAGATGAGTGAAGGAGAGTGGGCGAAGGAAGGGGGAAGGAGCTAAGGGGAAAGGAGATAGTGAGGGGGAACGAAGGGGGAAGGAGATGGGGAAGGAGATGGGGGAAGGAGATAGTGGGGAAGGAAGGGTGAAGGAGATGGGGGGAAGGAGATGGGGGACGGAAGGGGGAAGGAGATGGGCAAAAGGAGTTGGGGGAAGGAATGGGGAATGAATGGGGGAAGAAGATGTTGGGAAGGAAGGGAGAAGGAGATGGGGAAGGAGATTGGTGGGAAGGAGATGGGGAAAGGAGGGTGGAAGGAGATATGGGGAAGGAGATGGGGGGTATTGAAGGGAGAAAGAGATAGGGGAGAAGGAGATAGTGGGAAGGAGATAGGAGGGAAAGGAAGGGGGATTGAGATGGGGAAGGATATGGGGGGAAGGAAGGGGGAAGGAGATGGGGGAAGGAGATAGGGGGAAGGAGATGGAGGGAAAGGAAGGGGGAAGGAGATGTGGATAAGGAGTTGGGGGAAGGAGATGGGGGAAGTAGATAGTGGGGTAACGAAGGGGGAAGGAGATGGGGGAAGGAGATAGGGGGCGAAGGAGGGGGAGGAGATGGGGGAAAGGAGAGGAGGGAAGGAGGTAGGGGAGAAGGAGATGGGGGAAGGAAGGGGGAAGGAGATGGGGAAGGAAGAGGGAAGGAGATAGAGGGAAGGAGATGGGGAAGGAGATACGGGGGAAGGAGGTAAGGGGGTAGGAGATGGGGAGAAGGAGATTGGGGAAAGGAACGGTGAAAGAGATAGGGGCGAAGGAGTTGGGGGAGGAGATAGGGGAGAAGGAGAAAGGGGGAAGGAAGGGGAAAGAAGATAGGGGAGAAGGAGATGGGGGAAGGAAGGGGGAAGGAGATGGGGGAAAGGAGTTGGGGGAAGGAAGGGGAAAGGAGATTGGGAGAAGGCGATGGGTGGAAGGAAGGGAGAAGGAGATGGGGAAGGAGATGGGGGGAAGGAGATGGGGGAAGGAAGGGGGAAGGAGATGGCGAAAGGAGTTGGGGGAATGATGGGGGAAGAAGATGTTGGGAAGGAAGGGAGAGGAGATGGGGGAAGGGATAGGGGAGAAGGAAGGGGGAAGGAGATAGGGGAGAAAGACATGGGGGAAGGAAGGGGAAAGGAGATTGGGGAGAAGGCGATGGGTGGAAGGAAGGGAGAAGGAGAGAGGAGGGAAGGAAGGGGGAGGAGATAGGGGGAAGGAAGGGGCAAGGAGGTGGGGAAGGAGAGAGGAGGGAAGGAAGGGGGAGGAGATTGGGGGAAGGAGATAGCGGTGGAAGGAAGGGGGAAGAAGATGGGGGAAGGAGACATGGTGGGAAGGAAGGGGGAAGGAGATGAGTGAAGGAGAGGGGGCGAAGGAAGGGGGAAGGAGATAGTGGGGAAGGAAGGGTGAAGGAGATGGGGGAAGGAAGGGGGAAGGAGATGGGCAAAAGGAGTTGGGGGAAGGAATGGGGAATGAATGGGGAAGAAGATGTTGGGAAGGAAGGGAGAAGGAGATGGGGAAGGGATAGGGGAGAAGGAAGGGGGAAGGAGATAGGGCAGAAAGACATGGGGGAACGAAGGGGAAAGGAGATTGGGGAGAAGGCGATGGGTGGACGGAAGGGAGAAGGAGATGGGGCGAAGGAAGGGGGAAGGAGATAGGAAGGAAGGGGGAAGGAGATAGGGGAAGGAAGGTGCAAGGAGGTGGGGAAGGAGAGAGGAGGGAAGGAAGGGGGAGGAGATTGGGGGAAGGAGATAGCGGTGGAAGGAAGGGGGAAGAAGACGGGGGGAAGGAGACAGGGTGGGAAGGAAGGGGGAAGGAGATGGGTGAAGGAGAGGGGGAGAAGGAAGGGGGAAGGAGCTGGGGGAAAGGAGATAGTGAGAGGGAACGAAGGGGGAAGGAAATGGGGAAGGAGATGGGGAAGGAGATGGGGGAAGGAGATAGTGGGGAAGGAAGGGTGAAGGAGATGGGGGAAGGAGATGGGGGAAGGAAGGGGGAAGGAGATGGGGAAAGGAGTTGGGGGAAGGAAGGGGGAATGAGATAATGAGATGGGGGAAGAAGATGGGGGGAAGGAAGGGAGAAGAAGATGGGGAAGGGATAGGGGAGAAGGAAGGGGGAAGGAGATAGGGGAGAAGGACATGGGGGAAGGAAGGGGAAAGGAGATTGGGGAGAAGGCGATGGGTGGAAGGAAGTGAGAAGGAGATTGGGCGAAGGAAGGGGGAAGGAGATAGGATGGAAGGAAGGGGGAATGCGATAGGGGGAAGGAAGGGGCAAGGGGGTGGGGAAGGAGAGAGGAGGGAAGGAAGGGGGAGGAGATTGGGGGAAGGAGATAGCGGTGGAAGGAAGGGGAAGAAGATGGGGGAAGGAGACAGGGTGGGAAGGAAGGGGGAAGGAGCTAGGGGGAGAGGAAATAGTGAGGGGGAACGAAGGGGGAAGGAGATGGGGAAGGAGATGGGGAAGGAGATGGGGGAAGGAGATAGTGGGGAAGGAAGGGGGAAGGAGATGTGGAAGCAAGGGGGAAGGAGATGGGGGAAAGGAGTTGGGGGGGAAGGGGGAAGGAGATGGGGCAGGAGATAGCGGGGGAGCGAAAAGGGAAGGAGATGGAGGGATGGAGATGGGGGAAGGAGATTGGGGGGAAGGAGATGAAGAAAGGAAGGGTGTAGGAGATATGGGGAAGGAGATGGGGGGAAGGAAGGGAGAAGGAGATAGGGGAGAAGGAGATAGGGGGAATGAGATAGGAGGGAAAGGAAGGGGGAAGAAGATGGGGGAAGGATATGGGGGGAAGGAAGGGGGAAGGAGATGGGGGAAGGAGATGGGGGAAGGAGATAGGAGGGAAAGGAAGGGGGAAGGAGATGGGAATAAGGAGATGGGGGAAGGAGATGGGGGAAGGGGATGGGGGAGCGAAGGAGGGGGAGGAGATGGTGGGAAAGGAGAGGAGGGAAGGAGATAGGGGAGAAAGAGATGTGGGAAGGAAGGGGGAAGGAGATGGGGATGGAAGAGGGAAGGAGATAGAGGGAAGGAGATGGGGGAAGGAGATACGGGGGAAGGAGATAAGGGGGTAGGAGATGGGAGAAGGAGATAGGGGGAAAGGAACGGTGAAAGAGATAGGGGAGAAGGAGATGGGGAGGAGATAGGGGAGAAGGAGAAAGGGGAAAGGAAGGGGGAAGGTGATGGGGGAAGGTGAGGGGGCGAAGGAAGGGGGAAGGAGATAGGGGGGAAGGAGATAGTGGGGAAGGAAGGGTGAAGGAGATGGGGGGAAGGAGATGGGTGAAGGAAGGGGGAAAGAGATGGGGAAGGAGATGGGGGAAGGAAGGGAGAAGGAGATGGGGGAAAGGGATGGGGAGAAGGAAGGGGGAAGGAGATAGCGGGAAGGAAGGGGCAAGGAGGTGGGGAAGGAGAGAGGCGGGAAGGAAGGGGGGAGGAGATTGGGGAAGGAGATAGCGGTGGAAGGAAGGGGGAAGAAGATGGGTGGAAGGAGACAGGGTGGGAAGGAAGGGGGAAGGAAGGGGGAAGGAGATGGGGGAAGGAGATAGGGGGAAGGAAGGGGTAAGGAGAGGGGGGAAGGGGATATGGGAGAAGGAGATGGGGAAAGGAAGGGGGGGTGGCGATAAGGGGGAAGAAGATAGGGTGAAGGAGATAAGGGGGAAGGAGTTAGGGGGAAGGAGATAAGGGGATAGTAGCTGGTGGAAGGAAACGTGGGATAAGGAGATAGGGGAAGGAGATGGGGGAAGGAGATGGGGGAAGGGAGGTGGAAGGAGATGGGGTGAAGGAGATGGGGGAAGGAGATGGGGCGAAGATGGGTGGAAGGAGATAGGGGACGGAGATGGGGGGAAGGAAGGGGGAAATGAGATAGGGGAGAAGGATATGGGGGAAGGAGATGGGGAAAGGAGATGGGGGAAGGGAGGTGGAAGGAGATGGGGTGAAGGGGATGGGGGGAAGGAGATGGGGTGAAGATGGGTGGAAGGAGATAGGGGAAGTAGATGGGGGGAAGGAAGGGGGAAGGAGATTGGTGGAAGTTCATAGGCGACAAAAAAGGAAGGGGGAAGGAGATCGTGGCGGAGGAGATAGGGGAAGGAAGTGGGAAGGAGATGGGAGAAGGTGATAGAGGGGAAGGAAGGTGGAAGGAGAGGGTGTGAAGGAGATGGGAAGAAGGAGATGGGGGAAGAAAGGGGGAAGGAGATAACGGGAAGGAGATAAGGGGGAAGGTGATGGGGGAAGCAGATTTGGGGAAGGAGATGGGGAAGGAGGCTGGAAGGAGATAGTGGGGGAAGGAAGGAAGAAGGAGATGGGGGGAAGAACGGGGGAATGAGATGGGGTGAAGGAGATGGGGGAAGGAGATGGGGAAGGAGGGTGGAAGGAGATAGTGGGGAAAGGAAGGAAGAAGGAGATGGGGGGAAGGAAGGGGGAATGAGATGGGGGGAAGGAGAATGGGCGAAGGAGATAGGGTAGAAGGGGATGGGGAAGGAGGTAGCGGAGAAGGAGATGGGGAAAGGGGGGAAGAAAGGGGGAAGGAGATGGGGAAGGAAGTGGGAAGGAGATAGAGGGGTAGGAATGGGGAAGGAGATGGAGGAAGGAGAGTAGGGGAAGGAAGGGGAAAGGAGATGGTGGATGGAGATCGAGGGGGAATGAGATAGGTGGGGAAGGAAGGGGGAAGTGGATGGGGGGAAGGAAATGGGGGGAAGGAAGGGGAAGGAGATGGGGAGAAGGCGATGGGTGGAAGGAAGGGGGAAGGAGATGGGCTGGAAGGAAGGGGGAAGGAGATAGGATGGTAGGAAGAGGGAAGGAGATAGGGGGAAGGAAGGGGCAAGGAGGTGGGGAAGGAGAGTTGCGGGAAGGAAGGGGGGAGGAGATTGGGGGAAGGAAATAGCGGTGGAAGGAAGGGGGAAGAAGATGGGGGGAAGGAGACAAGGTGGGAAGGAAGGGGAAGGAGATGGGGGGAAGGAGAGGGGGGAAGTAAGGGGGAAGGAGATGGGAGAAGGAGATAGGGGAAGGAAGGGGTAAGGAGAGGGGGGAAGGGGTTATGGGAGAAAGAGATGGGGAAAGGACGGGGGGATGGAGATAAGGGGGAAGGAGATAGGGGGAAGGAGATAAGGTGGATGGAGTTAGGGGGAAGGAGATAAGGGGAAAGGAGATGGTGGAAGGAAATGTGGGATAAGGAGATAGGGGGAAGGAGATGGGGGAAGGGAGGTGGAAGGAGATGGGGTGAAGGAGATGGGGCGAAGGAGATGGGGCGAAGATGGGTGGAAGGAGATAGCGGAAGGAGATGGGGGGAAGGAAGGGGGAATGAGATGGGGGCAGGAGATGGGGAAAGGAAGGGGGAAGGAGATTGGGGGAAGTTTTTAGGTGACAAAGGAAGGGGGAATGAGATCGGGGCGGAGGAGATGGGGGAAGGAAGGGGGAAGGAGTTGGGGAAGGAGACGGCGGGAAGGAAGGGGGAAGTAGATGGGAGAAGGAGATAGAGGGGAAGGAAGGTGGAAGGAGAGGGGGGAAGGAGATGGGGCGAAGGAAGGGGGAAGGAGATAAGGGGAAGGAGATAAGGGAGAAGGTGATGGGGGGAAGCAGATGGGAGGAAGGAGATGGGAAAGGAGATTGGGGGAAGGAGATGGGGGAAGGAGGGTGGAAGGAGATAGTGGGGGAAGGGAGGAAGAAGGAGATGGGGAAGAAAGGGGGAATGAGATGGGGTGAAGGAGATGGGGGAAGGAGATGGGGGAAGGAGGGTGGAAGGAGATAGTGGGGGAAGGAAGGAAGAAGGAGATGGGGGAAGGAAGGGGGAATGAGATGGGGGAAGGAGATATGGGGGAAGGAAGTGGGAAGGAAATGGGGGAAGGATAGTGGGCGATGGAGATAAGGTAGAAGGGCATGGGGAAGGAGATAGCAGAGAAGGTGATGGAAGAAAGGGGGAAGGAGATGGGGGAAGGAAGTGGGAAGGAGATAGAGGGGTAGGAATGGGTAAGGAGATGGAGGAAGGAGAGTAGGGGAAGGAAGGGGGAAGGAGATCGTGGATGGAGATCGAGGGGTAGGAGATAGGTGGGGAAGGAAGGGGGAAGGGGATGGGGAAGGAATAGGGGGAAGGAAGGGGAAGGAGATGGGGGAAGGAAGGGGGAAGGAGATGGAGGGAAGGAGATTGGGGGGGGCGGAAAGGGGAAGGAGATGGGGCGAAGGAGATGGGGGAAGGAAAGGGGAAGGAGATGGGGAAGGAGATAGTGGGGACATGATGGGGGGAATGAACGGAGGAGGAGATGGGGGGAAGGATATGGGGGAAGGAGATAGGAGGTGAAGGAGATGGGGGGAAGGAAGGGGGAATGAAATAGGGAATAAGTAGATCGTGGGGAAATGAAGGGGGAAGGAGATAGGGGAACTAGATGGGGGGAAGGAAGGGGGAAGGAGATGCGGGGATGGAGATGGGGTAGGAGGTTGGGGGAAAGGAGGGGGAAGGAGACAGGGGAAGAAGGAGATGGGGAAGGAAGGGGGAAGTAGATAGGGGAAAGGAGATGGGGATGGAAATGGGGAAGGAGGGGGAAGAAGATGGGGGAAAGCAGAGGGGGGAAGGAGATGGGGAGAGGGAGATTGGGGGAAGGAGATGGGGGAAGGAAGTGCGAAAGGAGATAGCGGAGAAGGAGAAAGGAGGGGAAGGAAGGGGGAAGGAGATAGGGGGAAATAGATAGCGGGGGAGTGAAGGGGGAAGGAGATGGGGAAAGGAGATGGGGGAAGGAAGGGGGAAGGAGTTGGGGTAAGGAGATTGGGGGGAGGAGATGGGGAAAGGAAGGGAGAAGGAGATAGGGGAGAACGAGATAGGGGGAAGGAGATAGGAGGGAAAGGAAGGGGGTAGGAGATGGGGGAAGGATATGGGGGAGGAAGGGGGAAGTAGATGGGGGAAGGAGATGGGGTAAGGAGATAGGAGGGAAAGGAAGGGAGAATGAGATGGGAATAAGGAGATGGGGGAACGAGATAGGGGGAAGTAGATAGTGGGGGAACGAAGGGGGAAGGAGATGGGGGAGCGACAGAGGGGGAGGAGATGTGGGAAAGGAGAGGAGGGAAGGAGATAGGGGAGAAGGAGATGGGGGAAGGAAGGGGGAAGGAGATAGGGGAAAGGAAATGGGGATGGAAATGGGGGAAGGAGGGGGAAGGAGATGGGGGAAAGCAGAGGGGGGAAGGAGATGGGGAAAAGGAGATGGGGAAGGAGATAAGGGGGCAGGAGATGGGGGAAGGAAGTGCGAAAGGAGATAGCGGAGAAGGAGAAAGGAGGGGAAGGAAGGGGGAAGGAGATAGGGGGAAATAGATAGCGGGGGAGTGAAGGGGGAAGGAGATGGGGAAAGGAGATGGGGGAAGGAAGGGGGAAGGAGTTGGGGGAAGGAGATTGGGGGGAAGGAGATGGGGAAAGGAAGGGGGAAGGAGATGGAGGGGAAGGAAGGGAGAAGGAGATAGGGGAGAACGAGATAGGGGGAAGGAGATAGGAGGGAAAGGAAGGGGGAAGGAGATGGGGGGAAGGATATGGGGGGAAGGAAGGGGGAGGGAGATGGGGAAGGAGATGGGGGAAGGAGATAGGAGGGAAAGGAAGGGGGAAGGAGATGGGAATAAGGAGATGGGGGAACGAGATAGGGGGAAGTAGATAGTGGGGGAACGAAGGAGGAAGGAGATGGGGGGAAGGAGATGGGGGAGCGACAGAGGGGGAGGAGATGGTGGGAAAGGAGAGGAGGGAAGGAGATAATGGAGAAGGAGATGGGGGAAGGAAGGGGGAAGGAGATGGGGGAAGGAAGAGGGAAGGAGATAGAGGGAAGGAGATGGGGGAAGGAGATACGGGGGAAGGAGATAAGGGGGTAGGAGATGGGGAGAAGGAGATTGGGGAAAGGAACGGTGAAAGAGATAGGGGAGAAAGAGATAGGGGCAATGAAGGGGGAAGGTGATGGGGAAAGGAAGGGGGAAGGAGATGGGGAGATTGAAGGGGGGAGGAGATGGGGGAAGGTGAGGGGGCGAAGGAAGGGTGAAGGAAATAGGGGGAAAGGAGATAGTGAGGGGGAAGGAAGGGGGAAGGAGATGGAGGGATGGAGATTGGGGGGACGGAAAGGGGAAGGAGGTGGGGGGAAGGAGAAGGGGGAAGGAAAGGGGAAGGAGATGGGGGAAGGAGATAGTGGGGAAGATGATGGGGGAATGAACGGAGGAGGAGATGGGGAAGGATATAGAGGGAAGTAAGGGGGAAGGAGATGGAGAAGGAAGGGGGACGGAGACGGGGGGAAGGAGATAGGAGGAAGGAGATAGGAGGTGAACGAGATAGGGGGGAAGGAAGGGGGAATGAAATAGGGAAGAAGTAGATCGTGGGGAAATGAAGGGGGAAGGAGATAGGGGGAACTAGATGGGGGGAAGGAAGGGGGAAGGAGATGGGGGATGGAGATGGGGAAGGAGATGAGGGAAGGAGATGGGGAAGGAAGGGAGAAGGAGATGGGGGAAGGCAGGGGAAAGGAGGTGGGGAAGGAGAGAGGAGGGAAGGAAGGGGAAGGAGATGGGGGGAAGGAGAGCGGGCGACGGAAGGGGGAAGGAGATAGGGGAAAGTAGATAGTGAGGGGGAACGAAGCGGGAAGGAGATGGGGAAAGAGATGGGGGAAGGAGATGGGGGAAAGGAGATTGTGGGGAAGGAAGGGGGAAGGAGATGGGGGAAGGAGATGGGGAAAGAAGGGGGATAGAGATGGGGGAAAGGAGTTGGGGAGGGAAGGGGGAAGGAGATGGGGGAAGGAGATGGGGGAAGGAAGGGAGAAGGAGATGGGGAAGGGATAGGGGAGAAGGAAGGGGGCAGGAGCTAGGGGAGAAGGACATGGGGAAAGGAAGGGGAAAGGAGATTGGGGAGAAGGCGATGGGTGGAAGGAAGGGGGAAGGAGATGGGGTGAAGAAAGGGGGAAGGAGATAGGAGGGAAGGAAGGGGGAAGGAGATAGGGGGAAGGAAGGGGCAAGGAGGTGGGGAAGGAGAGAGGGGGAAGGAAGGGGGAGGTGATTGGGGGAAGGGGATAGTGGTGGAAGGAAGGGGGAAGAAGATGGGGGGAATGAGACAGGGTGGGAAGGAAGCGGGAAGGAGATGGGGGAAGGAGATGGGGGAAGGAATGGGGAAGGAGATGGGGGAAGGAGATGTGGGGAAGGAAGGGGGAAGGAGATAGGGGAAGGAGATACGGGGGAAGGAGTTAGGGGGAAGGAGATAAGGGGAAAGGAGATGGTGGAAGGAAATGTGGGATAAGGAGATAGGGGGAAAGAGATGGGGGAAGGAGATGGGGGAAGGAAGGTGGAAGGAGGTGGGGTGAAGGAGATGGGGGGAAGGAGATGGGGCAAAGATGGGTGGAAGGAGATAGGGGAAGGAGATGGGGGAAGGAAGGGGGAATGAGATAGGGGAGAAGGAGAAGGGGGAAGAGATGGGGGAAGGAATGGGGAAGGAGATTGGGTGAAGATTATAGGTGATAAAGGAAGGGGGAAGGAGATCGGGGCGGAGGAGATGCGGGAAGGAAGGGGGAAGGAAATGGGGGAAGGAGATGGGGGAAGGAGATGGGGGAAGGAGGGTGGAAGGAGATAGTGGGGGAAGGAAGGAAGAAGGTGATGGGGGAAGAAAGGGGGAATGAGATGGGGTGAAGGAGATGGGGGAAGGAGATGGTGGGAAGGAGGGTGGAAGGAGATAGTGGGGGAAGGAAGGAAGAAGGAGATGAGGGAAGGAAGGGGGAAGGAGATATGGGGGAAGGAGGTGGGAAGGAAATGGGGGGAAGGAGAGTGGGCGAAGGAGATAGGGTAGAAGTGGATGGGGAATGAGATAGTGGAGAAGGAGATGGCGGAAAGGGGGGAAGAAAGGGGGAAGGAGATGGGGAAGGAAGTGGAAAGGAGATAGAGGTGTAGGAATGGGGAAGGAGATGGGGCAAGGAGAGTAGGGGAAGGAAGGGGGAAGGAGATGGTGGATGGAGATCGAGGGAGAAGTAGATAGGTGGGGAAGGAAGGGGGAAGGGGATGGGTGAGGGAAATGGGGGGAAGGAAGGGGAAGGAGATGGGGAAGGAAGGGGGAAAGAGATGGAGGGAAGGAGATTGGGGGGACGGAAAGGGGAACGAGATGGGGGGAAGGAGATGGGGGGAATGAACGGAGGAGGAGATAGGGAGAATGATATAGGGGGAAGTAAGAGGGAAAGAGATGGGGGAAGGAAGGGGGACAGAGACGGGGGGCAGGAGATAGGAGGAAGGAGATAGGAGGTGAAGGAGATAGGGGGAAGGAAGGGGGAATGAAATATCGGAGAAGTATATAGTGGGGAAATGAAGGGGGAAGGAGATGGGGGAAATACATGGAAGGGAAGGAAGGGGGAAGGAGATGTGGGGATGGAGATGGGGAAGGAGGTTGGGGGAAAGGAGAGCGGGGAAGGAGATAGGGGAGAAGGAGATGGGGGAAGGAAGGGGGAAGGAGATAGGAGGAAGGAGATAGGAGGTGAAGGAGATAGGGTGAAGGAAGGGGGAATGAAATATCGGAGAAGTAGATAGTGGGGAAATGAAGGGGGAAGGAGATGGGGGAAATAGTTGGAAGGGAAGGAAGGGGGAAGGAGATGTGGGGATGGAGATGGGGAAGGAGGTTGGGGGAAAGCAGAGGGGGGAAGGAGATGGGGGAGAAGGAGATGGAAGAAGGAGATAAGGGGGCAGGAGATGGGGGAGAGGGAGATTGGGGGAAGGAGATGGGGGAAGGAAGTGCGAAAGGAGATAGCGGAGAAGGAGAAAGGAGGGGAAGGAAGGGGGAAGGAGATAGGGGGAAATAGATAGCGGGGGAGTGAAGGGGGAAGGAGATGGGGAAAGGAGATGGGGAAAGGAAGGGAGAAGGAGATAGGGGAGAACGAGATAGGGGGAAGGAGATAGGAGGGAAAGGAAGAGGGAAGGAGATGGGGGGAAGGATATGGGGGGAAGGAAGGGGGAAGGAGATGGGGGAAGGAGATGGGGTAAGGAGATAGGAGGGAAAGGAAGGGAGAATGAGATGGGAATAAGGAGATGGGGAACGAGATAGGGGGGAATTAGATAGTGGGGGAACGAAGGGGGAAGGAGATGGGGGGAAGGAGATGGGGGAGCGACAGAGGGGGAGGAGATGGTGGGAAAGCAGAGAAGGGAAGGAGATAGGGGAGAAGGAGATGGGGGAAGGAAGGGGGAAGGAGATAGGGGAAAGGAAATGGGGATGGAAATGGGGAAGGAGGGGGAAGGAGATAAGGGGGCAGGAGATGGGGGAGAGGGAGATTGGGGGAAGGAGATGGGGGAAGGAAGTGCGAAAGGAGATAGCGGAGAAGGAGAAAGGAGGGGAAGGAAGCTGGAAGGAGATAGGGGAAAATAGATAGCGGGGGAGTCAAGGGGGAAGGAGATGGGGAAAGGAGATGGGGAAGGAAGGGGGAAGGAGTTGGGGGAAGGAGATTGGGGGGAAGGAGATGGGGAAAGGAAGGGGGAAGGAACTGGAGGGGATGGAAGGGAGAAGGAGATAGGGGAGAACGAGATAGGGGGAAGGAGATAGGAGGGAAAGGAAGGGGGAAGGAGATGGGGGGAAGGATATGGGGGGAAGGAAGGGGGAAGGAGATGGGGGAAGGAGATGGGGGAAGGAGATTGGAGGGAAAGGAAGGGGAAAGGAGTTGGGGGAGGAGATGGGGATGGAAATGGGGAAGGAGGGGGAACGAGATGGGGGGAAAGCAGAGGGGTTAAGGAGATTGTGGAGAAGGTGTTGGAGGTAAGGAGATAAGGGGGCAGTAGATGGGGGAGAGGGAAATTGGGGGAAGGAACGGTGAAGGAGATTGGGGAGAAGGAGAAAGGAGGGGAAGGAAGGGGGAAGGAGATGGGGAAGTAGATAGCGGGGGAGTGAAGGGGATGGAGATGGGGGAAGGAGATTGGGGGGAAGGAGATGGGGAAAGGAAGGGGGAAGGAGATCGAGGGGAAGGAAGGGAGAAGGAGATAGGGGAAAAGGAGATAGGGGGAAGGCGATAGGAGGGAAAGGAAGGGGGAGGAGTTGGGGGGAAGGAGATGGGGAAGGAAGGGGGAAGGAGATGGGGGAAGGAGATAGGGGAAGGAGATAGGAGGGAAAGGAAGGGAAAAGGAGATGGGGAGAAGGAGGTAGGGAGGGAAGGAGATAGGGGGAAGTAGATAGTGGGTGAACGAAGGGGGAAGGAAATGGGGGGAAGGATATAGCGGGGAAAGATAGGGGGAAGGAGATGGGGGATGGAGATGGCGGGGCGAAGGAGGGGAACGGAGATGGGGGTAAAGGAGAGGAGGGAAGGAGATAGGGGAGAAGGAGTTGGGGGAAGGAAGGGGGAAGGAGAAGGGGGAAGGAAGAGGCAAGGAGATAGAGGGAAGGAGATGGGGGAAGGAGATACGGAGGAAGGAGATAAGGGGGTAGGAGATGGGGAGAAGGAGATGGGGAAAGGAACGGTGAAAGAGATGGGGAGAAGGAGATAGGGGGAGGAGATAGGGGTGAAGGAGAAAGGGGGAAGGAAGGGGAAAGGAGATAGGGGAGAAGGAATTGGGGGTTGGAAGGGGGAAGGAGATGGGGTAAGGAGATGGGGAAGGAGATGGGGGAAGGAGATAGTGGGGAAGGAAGGGGGAAAGAGATGGGGGGAAGGAGATGGGAGAAGGAATGGGGAAGGAGATGGGG
Organism: Chiloscyllium punctatum; assembly: GCF_047496795.1. NCBI lineage: Eukaryota > Metazoa > Chordata > Chondrichthyes > Orectolobiformes > Hemiscylliidae > Chiloscyllium > Chiloscyllium punctatum. The sequence goes on from NW_027310315.1 coordinate 89,353, forward strand.
GAAAGGAGTTCGGGGTAAGAAAGGGGGAAGGTGATGGGGGGAAGGAGATGGGGAAGGAAGGGAGAAGGAGATGGGGGGATGGGATAGCGGAGAAGGAAGGGGGAAGGATATAGGGGAGAAGGACATGGGGGAAAGGAAGGGGTAAGGAGATTGGGGAAGGAGAGAGGGGTAGGAAGGGGGAAGGAGAGGGGAGGGAAGGAAGCGGGAAGGAGATTGGGGAAAGGAGAGGGGAGAAGGAGATTGGGGAGAAGGAGATGGGGGAAGGAAGGGGGGAGGAGATAGGGGGAAGAAGATAGGGGGGAAGGAGATTAGGGGGTAGGAGATTAGTGGGTAGGAGATAGGGGAGAAGGAGATGGGGGAAGGAACGGGGAAGGAGATGGGGGAAGGAGATGGGGGGAAAGAAGGGGGAAGGAGATAGGGAAGAAGGACATGGGGGGAAGGAAGGGGGAAGGAGATCGGAGAGAAGGCGATGGGGGAAGGAAGGGGGAAGGAGATGGGGGAAAGGAGATGCGGGGAACGAAGGGGGGAGGAGATAGGGGAGAAGGACATTGGGAGAAGGAAGGGGAAGGAGATGGGGAGAAGGAGATGGGGGAAGGAAGGGGGAAGGAGATGGGGGAAAGGAGATGGGGGAAGGAAGGGGAACGAGATGGGGGGAAGGAAGGGAGAAGGAGATGGGGAGATGGAGATGGGGGGAAGGAAGTGGGAAGGAGTTGGGGAGAAGGAGATGGGGAAGGAAGGGGGAAGGAGATAGGGGGAAGGAAGTGGTAAGGAGATGGGGGAAGGAAGGGGGAAAGGAGATAGTGGTAGGAAGGGCGGAGGAGATGGGGAAGGAAGGGGAAAGGCGATGTGGAAGGAAGGGGGGAAGGAGATGGGGGAAGGAAGCGGGAAAGAGATAGTAGGGGAGGAGAGGGGTTGGAAGGGACAGGAGATGGGGAAGGAAGGGGGATGGGGATTGGGGGGAAGGAGATGGCGGGGTAGGAAGGAGGAAGGAGATAGGTGGGAAGGAGAGGGGGGAAGGAAGGGGAACGAGATGGGGGGAAGGAAGGGAGAAGGAGATGGGGGGAAGGAAGGGGGAAAGAGATAGTAGGGGAGGAGAGGGGGATGGAAGGGGGAAGGAGACGGGGGAAGGAAGTGGGAAGGAGAGAGGGGAGGAAGAGAGGGGGGAAGGAGAGGAGGGAAGGAGAGGGAGAAGGAGAGAGGGGAGATGGAGAGAGGGAGAAAGGAGAGAGGGGAAGGAAGGGGGAAGGAGAGAGGGGAGAAGGGGGAAAGGAAAGTGGAATGAGAGTGGAGAGAAGGAGAGGGGGGAAGGAGAGAGGGGAGAAGGAAGGGGGAAGGAGACAGGGGAGAAGGAGAGAGGGAAGAAGGAAATGGGGGAAGCAGAGGAAGAAGGAGAGGGGAGAAGGAGGGAGTGGAGAAGGAGGGAGGGTAGAAGGAGGTGGGGAAGGGGATGAAGAGAGGGGAGAAGGAGAGATAGGGAAGGAAGGTGGAAGGAAAGAGGGAAGGATGAGAGGGGGGAAGGAGAGTGGGGAAAGAAGCGAGGGGAAGGAAGGAAGGAAGGGGGAACGAGAGAGTGGAGAAGGGGAGAGGGGAGAAGGAGGGGAGAAGGAGAGACGGGAAAAAAGGGGGAAGGAGGGAGGGGAGAAGGAGAGAGGGGAAGGAGAGAGGGGATGAGGAGAGAGTGGAGAAAGTGAGGCGGGAGAAAAGGGTGACCGATGTAGGGGGGAAGGAGATAGTGGGGAAGGAGGAGGGAACGAGAGATGGGGGAAGGGGGAAGGAGTGAGTGGAGAACGAGAGATGGGGAAAGGAGAGAGGGGGGAAGGAGAGAGGGGAAGGAGAGAGCGGGGAAGGATCGAAGGGGAAGGAGGGAGGGGTGATGGAGAGGGGGAAGGAGAGAGGGAGAAGGAGGAAGGGGAAGGAGTGGGGAGAAGGAGAGAGGGGAGAAAAAGAGAGGGGAGAAGAAGAGAGGGGAGGAGAGAGGGGAGAAGGAGGGGGAAGGGCGATGGAGAGAGGGGAAAAAGAGAGAGGAGGGAAGGAAGGTGGAAGGAGAGAGGGGAGTAGGAGAGAGGGGAAGGATGGGGGAAGGAGAGAGGGGAGAAGGAGAGTGGGGGAGGTAGAAAGGAAGGAAGGGGGAAGGACAGAGGGAGAAGGAGAGAGGGGAAGGAATGGGGAAGGAGAGAGCGGAGAAGGAGAGAGGGGCAGGAAGTGAAGGAGAGAGGGGTGAAGGAGAGAGGGGAAAGGAGAGAGGGGAATGAAGGGGGAAGGAGAGAGGGGAGAAGGAGACAGGGGAAAGAAGAGGGGAAGGAGAGAGGTGAGAAGGAGAGGGGAGAAGGAGAGGAGAAGAATTGGGGAAGGAGAGAGGGGGAAGGAGAGAGGGGAAGGAATGGGGAAAGACAGAGGGGAGGAGAGTGGAGAAGGAAGGGGAAGGAGAGGTGAAAGATGGGTGAATGAGAGAGGGGAGAAGGAGAGTCTGGTGAAGGAGAGGGGGAAGGAGAGGGAGAGAGGGGAGACGGAGAGAGGGGAAAAGGAGAGAGGGGGAAGGAGGGGGGAAGGAGAGAGGGTAAGGAGGGGGGGAAGGAGAGAGGGGGAAGGAGAGGGGGGAAGGAGAGAGTGGAGAAGGAGAGGGGAGAAGGAAGGAATAATGAGAGACGGGAAGGAAGGGGGAAGGAGAGGGGGAGAAGGAGAGAGGGAAGGAAGGGAGAAGGAGAGATGGGAAGGAAGGTGAAGGAGGGGGGAGAAGGAGAGGTGGAAGGAGAGATGGGAGAAGGAGAGAGGGGAAGGAAGGGTGAAGGAGAGAGGGGAGAAGGAGATGGTTGGGGAAGAAGAGAGGGGAGGAAGGGGGAAGGAGAGTGTGGAGAAGGAGAGGGGGGAAGAAGAGGGGGCGGCACAGTGGCACAGTGGTTAGCACTGCTGCCTCGCAGCGCCGGAGACCCGGGTTCAATTCCCGCCTCAGGCGACTGACTGTGTGGAGTTTGCACGTTCTCCCCGTGTCTGCGTGGGTTTCCTCTGGGTGCTCCGGTTTCCTCCCACAGTCCAAAGATGTGCAGGTCAGGTGAATTGGCCGTGCTAAATTGTCCGTAGTGTTAGGTAAGGGGTAGATGTAGATGTAGATGTAGGGGTATGGGTGGGTTACGCTTCGGCGGGGCGGTGTGGACTTGTTGGGCCGAAGGGCCCGTTTCCACACTGTAACTAATCTAATCTAATCTATAAAAAGGAGAGGGGGGAGAATGAGAGAGGTGAAGGAAGGGGGTAGGAGAGAGGGGGGAATGAGAGGGGGGAAGGAAGGGGGAAGGAAGGGGGAAGGAAGGGGGAAGGAAGGGGGAAGGAAGGGGGAAGGAGAGAGGGGGCAAGAAAGGGGGAAGGGAAGAGGGGGAGAATGAGAGATTGGAAGGAAAGTGGTAGGAGAGAGGGGAGAAGGAGGGGGGAAGGGACGGAGAAGGAGAGAGTGGAGAAGGAGAGAGGGGGGAAGGAGAGAGAGGGGAGAAGGAGAGAGAGGGGGAAGGAGAGAGAGGGGAGAAGGAGAGAGAGGGGAGAAGGAGAGAGAGGGGAGAAGGAGAGAGAGGGGAGAAGGAGAGAGAGGGGAAGGAGAGAGAGGGGAGAAGGAGAGAGAGGAGAAGGAGAGAGAGGGGAAGGAGAGAGAGGGGAAGGAGAGAGAGGGGAGAAGGAGAGAGAGGGGAAGGGGAGAGAGGGGAGAAGGGGAGAGAGGGGAGAAGGAGAGAGAGGGGAGAAGGAGAGAGAGAGGAGAAGGAGAGAGAGGGGAGAAGGAGAGAGAGGGGAGAAGGAGAGAGAGGGGAAGGAGAGGGAGAGAGGGGAGAAGGAGAGGATGGAAGGAAGTGGGCCTTGGAGAGCGGGGTGAAGGAAGGGTAAGGAGAGAGTGGAGAAGGAGATCGGGTGGAAGGAAGGGGGACTGAGAGGGGGAAGGAGAAAGTGGAGAAGGAGAGAGGGTAAGGGCGAGGGACAGGGGAGAAGGGCAGAGGGGACACGGAGAGGGTGAAGCAGGGGGAAGACAAGATGGAGAAGGAGGGAGGGAGAAGGAGCTGGGGAAGGAGAAAGGGGAGAAGGAGAGAGGGGCAGAGAGGGTGGAAGGAGAGAGGGGAAGAAGGAGCGAGGGGAAGGAAGGGGGAATGAGAGAGTGAAGAAGGAGAGGTTGGAAGGAAGGGGGAAGGAGAGAGGGGAGTAGGAGAGGGGTAAGGAGAGAGGTGGGAAGGAAGGGGGAACGAGAGAGTGGAGAAGGAGAGAGGGGGAAGGAGAGAGAGGAAGGAAGGGGGAAGGAGGGAGGGGCGGAGAGGGGGGAAGGAGAGAGGGGCAGAAGGAGTGAGGGGAAGGAAGGGGGAACGAGAGAGTGGAGAAGGAGCGGTTGGTAGGAAGGGGGGAGGAGAGATGGGAAAGAAAGGGGAAGGAGAGGGGGGAAGGAGAGGGGGGAAGGAGACGGGGTGAAGGAGAGATGGTAAGGAATGGGGAAGAAGAGAGGGGAGAAGGAGAGAGGGGAAGTAAGGGTGATGGAGAGAGGGGAGAAGGAGACGGGTGGGGAGGAAGAGAGGGGAAGGAACGGGGAAGGAGAGAGGGGAGGAGAGGGGTAAGGAGAGAGGGGGAGGAAGGGGGAACGAGAGAGTGGAGAAGGAGAAAGGGGAAGGAAGGGGGAAGGAGAGAGGTAAGAAGGAGGGGGGGGAAGGAGAGATGGGGGGAGGAACGAGGGGAAAGAAGGGAGAACGAGAGAGTTGAGAAGGAGAGAGAGGGGAAGGAGAGAGTGGAACGAAGGGGGAAGGAGGGAGGGGCGGAGAGGGGGGAAAGAGAGAGGGCAGAAGGAGAGATGGGAAGGAAGGGGGAAGGTGAGGGGGAAAGGAGAGAGTGGAGAAGGAGGGGGGAAGGAGACATGGGGAAGGAGAGAGGGGAGAAGGAGAGAGGGGAAGGAAGGGTGAAGGAGGGGAGTAAGGAGAGGGGGAAAGGAGAGAGGGGAGAAGGAAGGGGGAAGGAGAAAGGGGAGAAGGAAAGAGGGGAAGGAGAGTGGGGAGAAGGAGATGGGGAAGTAGAGAGGGAAGGAAGGGGAAGAAGATAGGGGAGAAGGAGAGACGAGAAGGAAGGGGGAAGGAGAGAGGGGAGAAGGAGAGAGGGGCGAATGAAGCGGGAAGGAGAGAGGGGCAAAGGAGGGGGAAAGGAGAGAGGGGAGAAGGAGAGAGGGGAGAAGGAGAGAGGGAGAAAGGAGAGAGGGGAGAGATTGGGAAATAGGTTGGGTGAAGGAGAGGGGAAAGGAGAGATGGGAGAAGGAGAGAGGGGAAGGCGAGAGGGGAGAAGAACAGATGGGAAGGAAGGCACTGATCAAGAAATAGGAAATTACAATGTATCTGGAAATGAAGTAATCTAGTTCCAAGGATGCGAATTGGAAAGCAGTTTATTGGATGAATGTCCTGTTCCTTCAGACAATGCAACATCCTGACAGTATCGACGGTTCTGGGGGTTCTGGTACAGTTTGGCCAATTTTGCTTTTGTGGGCCTATCGTGGGTTAGCAAAACTTTTCCTACACTAATTTGTGCTGACCCAAAATTTTTCCACCTGTCGGCGATTACTGATTTGTATTGACCCCAAATTTTTCCAAGTGTGGATGGTTATGGATTTGCACTGACCCAAAATGTTTCTCATGTTGTGGGTTACTGATTTGCACTGTCCCGAAATGTTTTGAAATGTCAGTGCTTACTGATTTGTACTGACCTGTAATTTTTACACTTTTTGGTGGTTACAGATTTGTACAGGCCCAAAATTATTTTAAATGTCAGCGCTTACCAATTTGTACTAACCCATAATGTTTCCACCTATCGGTGGTTAATGATTTGTACTGACCCAAAATTACTCTCAGTGTCGCTGCTTACTGATTTGTACTGACCCCATTTTTTTCCAACTCTCAGTGGTTACTGATTTGTACTGACCCCAAATTTTTCCCAACTGTCGGTGGTTTCTGATTTGTACTGACCCCACATTTTTCCCAGTGTGGATGTTTACTGATTTGCACTGACCCAAAATCTTTCTTATTGTCAGTGGTTACTGATTTGTACTGTCTTGAAATTTTTCAAACTGTCACCGGTTCCTGATTTGCACTGACCCGAAATGTTTCCAACTGTCTGTGGTTACTGATGGAAACTGACTGGAAATGTTTCAAAGTCTCAGTGTACTGATGTGTACTGACTCAAATGTTTTCAAATAGTCAGATCTTACTGATTTGTACTGACCCCAAATTTTTCCACCTGTCGTTGGTTACTGATTTGTACAGAGCAGAAATTTTTCAAACTGTTGGTTGTAACTGATTTGTACGGACCTGAATTTTCTCTAAATGTCTGTGGTTACTGATTTGCACTAACCCAGCATTTTCTCAGGGTCAGTGGTTTCTGAGTTGTACCAACCTGAAAATTTTCCAACTATCGGTGGTTAGGGATTTGCCCCGAAGTTCGTTGAAGTGTTAGTGTTTCCTGATTTGCACTGACCAGAATTTTTTCCATGTATCAGTAGTTACTGATTTTTACTGACCCCATATTATTCTCAGTTTTGGTGGTCACTGATTTCTACTGACCTGAACATTTTCTAAGTGTGGATGGTTACTCATCTGCACTGACCCAAATTCTTTTTCCATGTATTAGTGCTCACCGATTTGTACTGACCCGTAATTTCTCTAAATGTTGTTGGTTACTGATTTGTACTTACCCAATATTTTTCAAAGTGTCAGGGCTTACTGATTTGAACTGACCATAAATTTTTCCACCTGTCGGTGGTTACTGATTTTTACTGACTAGAAATATTTTGAAGTGTTAGTGCTCACTGATTTGAACAGAACCAAATGTTTCCAACTATCGGTGGTTATTGATTTCTACTGACCTGAAATTATTCGAAGTGTCAGTGATTACTGATTTGCACTGTCCTGAAGTTTGTCGAAGTGTAAAAGTTTCCTGATTTGCACCGACCAGAATTTTTTTTCCATGTATTAGTGATTACTGATTTGTACTGACCCCAAATTATTCTCAGTTTTGGTGGTTACTGATTTCTACTGACCCGAACCTTTTCTAAGTGTGGATGGTTACTGATTTGCACAGGCCCAAAGTCTTTTGAAATGTCAGTGCTCACCACTTTTGGGTGATTACTGAATTGTCATCACCCAATATTTTTCTTAGTGTCAGTGATTACCGATTTGAACTGAGCCTAATTTTTTCCAACTGTCAGTGTTTCCTGATAAGCACCGACCAGAATTTTTATTCCATGTATTAGCAGTTACTGATTTGTACTGACCCCAAATTAATCTCTGTGTCGGTAGTTATTGATTTCTACTGACCCGAACCTTTTCTAAGTGTGGATGGTTACTGATTTGCACTGTCCCAAATTCTTTTGAAATGTCAGTACTCACCGATTTGTACTGACCCGTAATTCCTCTAAATGTTGGTGATTACTGATTTGTACTCATCCAATATTTTTCAAAGTGTCAGTGCTTACTGATTTGAACTGACCATAAATTTTTCAAATTGTCAATGATTACTGATTTTTACTGACTAGAAATTGTTCGAAGTGTCAGTGCTTACTGATTTGAACTGACCATAAATTTTTCAAATTGTCAATGATGATTACTGATTTTTACTGACTAGAAATTGTTCGAAGTGTCAGTGCTTACTGATTTGAACTGACACTAAATTTTTTCAAACTGTTGATGATTATTGATTTCTACTGACTAGAAATTATTCTCTGTGTCAGTGGTTACTGATTTACACTGTCCCAAAGTTTGTTGAAATGTCACTGTTTCGTGATTTGCACTGACCAGAATGTTTTTTCCATGTACCAGTGTTTACTGAGTTGCACTGACCCGAACATTTTCTCAGTGTCGGTGGTTACTGATTTTCACTGACTAGAAATTGTTTGAAGTGTCAGTGCTTCCTGATTTGAATTGACTCTAAATGTTTCCAACTGTCAGGTTTCCTGATTTGCACCAACCAGAATGTTTTTTTCCTTGTATCATTGGTTACTGATTTGTACTGACCCCAAATTATTCTCAGTTTTGGTGGTCACTGATTTCTACTGACCCGAACCTTTTCTAAGTGTGGATGGTGACTGATTTGCACTGTCCCAAATTCTTTTGAAATGTCAGTGCTCACCGATTTTTACTGATCTGTAATTTCTCTAACTGTTAGTGGTTACTGATTTGTTCTCACCCAATATTTTTCGGAGAGTTAGTGCTTACTGATTTGAACTGACCCTAAATTTTTCCAACTGACGGTGGTTACTGATTTGTAACTGACCCTCAGTTTTTCTAAGTGTGGAAGGTTACTGATTTGTACTGACCCTAAATTTTCCAACTGTCGGTGGTTATTGATTTCTACTGACCTGAAATTGTTCTAAGTGTCGGTGGTTACTGATTTGCACTGCCCTGAGATTTGTCGAAGTGTCAGTGTTTCATGATTTGCACCAACCAGAATTTGTTTTCCATGTATCAGTGATTACTGATTTGTACTGACCCCAAATTATTCTCAGTTCTGGTGGTTACTGATTTCTACTGACCTGAACCTTTACTAAGTTTGGATGGTGACTGATTTGAACTGACCCGTAATTATTCCAAATGTCAGTGGTTACTGATTTGTAATGACTCAAAATTTTTCTTACTGTCACTGGTTCCTGATTTGTACTGTCCCAAAGTTTGTCCAAGTGTCAGTGTTTACTGATTTGCACCGACCAGAATTTTTTCTCAGTGTCAGTCGTGACTGATTTTTACTGAACACAAATTTTGCTAAGCGTGGATGGTTACTGATTTGCAGTGTCCCAAAGTTTTTCCAAGAGTCAGTGTTTCGACCAGAATTTTTTCCGTGAATCGCTGGTTACCGATTTGTACTGACCACATTTTTTTCTAAATGTGGATGGTTACTAATTTGAACTGTCCCAAAATGTTTTGAAATGTCAGTGCTCACCGATTTGTACTGACTCGAAATTCATCCAACTGTCGGTGGTTACTGATTTAGAGTCATAAAGTCATAGAGATGTACAGCATGGAAACAGACCCTTCGGTCCAACCCGTCCATGCTGACCAGATATCCCAACCCAATCTAGTCCCACCTGCCAGCACCCGGCCCATATCCCTCCAAACTCTTCCTATTCATATACCCATCCAAATGCCTTTTAAATGTTGCAATTGTACCAGCCTCCATCACTTCCTCTGGCAGCTCATTCCATACACGTACCACCCTCTGTGTGAAAACTTTATCCCTTAGGTCTCTTTTATATCTTTCCCCTCTCACCCTAAACCTATGCCCTCTAGTTCTGGACTCCCCTACCCCAGGGAAAAGACTTTGTCTATTTACCCTATCCATGCCCCTCATAATTTTGTAAACCTCTATAAGATCACCCCTCAGCCTCTGCCGCTCCAGGGAAAAGAGTCCCAGCCTGTTCAGCCTCTCCCTGTACCTCAAATCCTCCAACCCTGGCAACATCCTTGTGAGTCTTTTCTGAACCCTTTCAAGTTTCACAACATCTTTCCGATAGGAAGGAGACCAGAAATGCAAGCAATATTCCAACAGTAGCCTAACCAATGTCCTGTACAGCCGCAACATGACCTCCCAACTCCTGTACTCAATACTCTGACCAATAAAGGAAAGCATACCAAACGCCTTCTTCACTATCCTATCCACCTGCGACTCCACTTTCAAGGAGCTATGAACCTGCACTCCCAGGTCTCTTTGTTCAGCAACACACCCTAGGACCTCACCATTAAATGTAGAAGTCCTGCTAAGATTTGCTTTCCCAAAATGCAGCACCTCACATTTATCTGAATTAAACTCCATCTGCCACTTCTCAGCCCATTGACCCATCTGGACAAGATCCTGTTGTAATCTGAGGTAACCCTGTTCGCTATCCACTACTCCTCCAATTTTGGTGTCATCTGCAAACTTACTAACTGTACCTCTTATACTCGCATCCAAATCATTTATGTAAATGACAAAAAGTAGAGGGCCCAGCACCAATCCTTGTGGCACTCCACTGGTCACAGGCCTCCAGACTGAAAAACTACTCTCCATCACCACCCTCTGTCTTCTAACTTTGAGCCAGTTCTGTATCCAAATGGCTACTTTTCCCTTTATTCCATGAGATCTAACCTTGCTAATCAGTCTCCCATTGGGAACCTTGTTGAACGCCTTACTGAAGTCCATATGGATCACATCCACTGCTCTGCCCTCATCAATTTTCTTTGTTACTTCATCAAAAAACTCATTCAAGTTTGTGAGACATGATTTCCCACGCACAAAGCCATGTTCACTATCCCGCATCAGTCCTTGCCTTTCCAAATACATGTACATCTTGTCCCTCAGGATTCCCTCCAACAACTTGCCCACCACCGAGGTCAGGCTGACCGGTCTATAGTTCCCTGGCTTGGCCTCACCACCCTTCTTAAACAGTGGCACCACGTTTGCCAACCTCCAGTCTTCCAGCACCTCACCTGTGACTATCGATGATACAAATATCTCAGCAAGAGGCCCAGCAATCACTTCTCTAGCTTCCCACCGAGTTCCTGGGTACACCTGATCAGGTCCTGGGGATTTATCCAACTTTACCCGTTTCAATACATCCAGCACTTCCTCCTCTGTACTCTGGACATTTTGCAAGATGTCATCATCTATTTCCCTACAGTCTATATCTTCCATATCCTTTTCCACAGTAAATACTGGTGCAAAATATTCATTTAGTATACCCCCCATTTTCTATGGGAGAGATTGCATTGTTGGATTGGGATCTGAAAGGGAGGGGGTGTGTGAGGTTTTGTCTAGGGATCAGTGAGGGAGAGGTGTTTGTCGTGTTGGGTAGGGATCAGTCAGGGAGGGGGAGATTGCAGTGTTTCTAAGGGATCAGACACGAAGGGAGTGATTGCAGTTTTGTGTAGGGATCAGTCAGGGAAGAGGTGATTGCAGTGTTGGATAGAGATCATTCAGGGAGAGGGAGATTGCAGTGTTGGGTAGGGATCAGTCAGGTGGGGGCTTATTGAGGTGTTGTGTAGGGACCAGTTAGGGAGAGGGACAGTGCAGAGTTGGTTGGGGATCAGACAGGGAGAGGGATATATCACGGTTGGTAAGGGATCATTCAGGTATGGGCAGATGCAGATTTGGGTCAGGATCGGTCAGGGTGGGGGACATTGCAGTACTGGGTACGGATCAGTCGGGGAGGGGGAGACTGCAGAGTTGGATATGGATCATTCAGGGAGGGGTGATTACAGTGTTGGGTAGGGATCAATCAGGGAGGGGTGATTACAGTGTTGGGTAGGGATCAGACAAGGAGGGTGTGATTGCAGTGTTGGGTAGGGAATAGTCAGGGAGGGGGTGTGTGAGGTGTTGTGTAGGGATCAGTCAGGGATGGGGTGAGTGCAGTGTTGGGTAGAGATCAGTCAGGGAGGGGGAGATTGCAGTGTTGGGTAGGGATCAGTCAGGGAGGGGGTGAGTGCAGTGTTGGGTAGGGATCAGTCAGGGAGGGGGTGAGTGCAGTATTGGGTAGGGATCAGTCAGGGAGGGGGTGAGTGCAGTGTTGAGTAGGGATCAGTCAGGGAGGGGGTGATTGCAGTGTTGGGTAGGGATCCATCTGGGAGGGGGGATTGCAGTGTTGAGTAGGGATCAGTCAGGGAGGGGGGATTGCAGTGTTGTGTACGAGTCAATCAAGGAGGGGGTGAGTGCAGTGTTGGATTGGGATCAGACAGGGAGATTTTGATTGCAAGTTTGGGTAGGAATCGGTTAGGGTGGGTAAAATTGTAGTGTTGGGTAGGGATCAGTCAGGGAGGGGGTGATTTCACTGTTGGTTAGGGATCAGTCAGGGAGGGGGAGATTGCAGTGTTGGGTAGGGATCAGTCAGGGAGGGGGAGATTGCAGTGTTGGGTAGGGATCAGTCAGGGAGGGGGTGATTTCACTGTTGGTTAGGGATCAGTCAGGGAGGGGATGATTGCAGATTTGGGAAGGGATCAGTCAGGGTGAGGGTTATTGCAGTGTTGGGTACGAGTCAGTCAGGGAGGGGGTGACTGCAGTGTTGGGTTGGGCACAGACAGGGACGGGCGATTGTAGTGTTGGGTAGAGTAAAGTCAGGGAGGGGGAAATTGCAGTGTTGGTTAGGGATCAGTCAGAGAGGGGGAGTATGCAGTGTTGGGTAGGGATCAGTGAGGGCGGGGGAGATTGCAGTCTTGGGGCGGGATCAGTCCCGGAGGGGGGGATTGCAGTGTTGGTTAGGGATCAATATGGGAGGGGGGGGATTGCAGTGTTGGGTAGGGATCTGTCGGGGGGGGGTGAGTGCAATGATGGGTAGGGATCAGTCAGGGAGGGGATGATTGCAGTGTTGTGTAGGAATCAGTCAGGGAGGGGGTGCTTGCAGAGTTGGATAGGGATCAGTCGGGGAGGGGGAGATTGCAGTGTTGGGTAGGGATCAGTCAGGGAGGGTGTGATTGCAGTGTTGGGTAGAGCACAGACAGGAACGGGGGATTGCAGTGTTGGATAAGGATTAGGCAGGGAGGGGGAGTATGCAGTGTTGGGTAGCGATCAGTGAGGGTGGGGGAGATTGCAGTCTTGGGGAGGGATCATTCCCGGAGCGGGGATTGCAGTGTTGGGTAGGGATCAATATGGGAGGGGGGGATTGCAGTGTTGGGTAGGGATCAGTCAGGGCGGGGGAGACTGCAGTGTTGTGTAGGGATCAATCAGGGAGGGGGTGATTGCAGTTTTGGGTCGGGATCAGTCAGGGAGGGGGAGATTGCAGTGTTGGGTAGGGCTCTCTCACACTCCACCCTGTCTCTCCCCTCCCTCTTGTCCTGCCCTCTTTTGCATTTCCCTCTCTCTCGCCAGCCCCTCTCTCGCCCTCCCCTCTCTCTCTCCCTTCCCACTCTTTCACTCTACCTTCTCTAGCCCCCACACACTCTCGCCTTCGCTTCTCTCTCGCCCACCCCTCTCTCTCGCCCTTCACTCTCTTGCCCACACCTCTCTCTCGCCCTACCTCTCTCGCCCTCCCCTTTCTTGCCCTCCCATCTATCGCTCTCCCCTCTCTCTTGCCCGCCCCTCTCTCGTCCTCCCCCTCTCTCGCCTTCCCCATTCTCACCCCGCCATTCTTACCCTCCCCTCTCTCTCGCCCTCACCTCTCTTTCGCCCTCCCCTCACTCGCCCACCACTCTCACACTCCACCCTGTCTCTCGCCTCCCTCTTGTCCTACCCTCTTTTGCCTTTCCCTCTCTCTCGCCCACCTCTCTCTCGCCCACACCCCTCTCTCGCCCACCTCTATCTCGCCCTCCCCTCTCTCGCCCTTACCTCTCTCTCGCCCTCCCCTCTCTCGCCATTACCTCTCTCTCACCCTACCCTCTCTTGCCCTCCCCTCTCTCGTCCTCCCCCTCTCTCGCCTTCCCCATTCTCACCCCGCCATTCTTGCCATCCCCCTCTCTCTCGCCCTCACCTCTCTTTCGCCCACCCCTCCCTCTCGCCCTCCACTCTCTCGCCCTCCCCCTCTCGCCCACACCTCTCTCTCTCGTCCTCCCCTTTCTCGCCCTCCCCTCTATCGCCCTCCCCTCTCACATTCTCCCCTCTCTCTCGCACTCCCTTCTCTCTCCCTCCCCGCTCTCTCGCCCTCCCCTCTCTCCCCCTCCCTTCTATCTCGCACACATCTCTCTCTCTCCCTCCCCTCTCACTCTCCCTTCCCTCTCTCTCGTCATCCCATCTCTCAGCCTCCCCACTATCTCGCTCCCTTCTCTCTCCTCCTCGCCCCTCCATCACTCACCTCTCTCTCGCCCTCCCCACTCTCTCGCTCTCCCCTCTCGCCCTCCCGTCTCTCAGTCTCACCCTCCCCTCTTTTGCAACTCAACTCTCAGGCCCTCTGCTCTCTCGCCCTCCCCTCTCTCCCCTTCCCGCTCGCACCCTCTCCTCTCTGTCGCCCACCCCTTCTTCTCACCCTACCTTCTCACTCACCCTCGCCTCTCTCTCGCCCTCCACTCTCTCGCTTCCTCACCTCTCTCTCGCACTCCCCTCTCTCTCTCCCTCCCCTCTCTCTCGCCTTCCCCTCTCTCGCCCTTTCCTCTCTCTCTCTCTCCCCTCGTGGCCTCCCCTCTCTCCCCCTCGCCCCTCTCTCACCCTCCACTCTCTCTCTCCCTCCCCTCTCTCGCACTAACCTCTCTCGCCCTCCCATCTCTCTCCCTTCACACTCTTTCACTCTACCCTCTCCAGCCCTCCCCACACTCTCGCCCTCCCCTCTCTTCCCCTACCCTCTCTCTTGCACTCCCCTCTCTACGCCTCCCCTCTCTCATGCCCACCCCTCTCTCGCCCTCCCCTCTTCTTGCCTTCTCCTCCCTCGCCTTCCCATCTCTTGCCCACCCGTTTCTCGCCCTCCGCTCTCTCCTCTCTTGCTTTCCCCTCTCTCGCCCTCCCCTCTCTCGCCCTCACGTCTCTCGCCCTCCCCTCTCTCCCTCTCTCCTCTCACTCTACCTCCCCTCTGTCTTGCCTTCCCCTCTGTCTCATTCCCCTCTCTATCGCCCTTACCTCTCTGCTTCCCTCCCTTTTCAGCCTTCCTCCCCCTCTCTCCCTCTCCTCTCTCTCGCCCTTCCCTCCCTCTCTTCCTTCCCTCTCTCTTGTCCTCCCCTCTCTCGCACTCCCCTCTCTCTCACCCTCTCCTCTCTCTTGCCCTCCCCTCTTTCTTACCCTTCCCTCTTTCTTGCCATCCCCTCTCTAGCACTCCCTTC